>NW_028321893.1:1872651-2175681 GCF_036245765.1 Copidosoma floridanum
ATAAAAATTTTGTTTCATCTATTAATAAATGTTAAGCAATGATAATGCTTACCTAGCTTCTTATCACACATTTTTATCAATTCAATAAAATATAATTTCTTCAGTTACTATTGCTCATCTCCAGTTTACAAGTAAAAAATTACTCTTAATGAATGACAAAATTGTGATTTCTCGCTTTTTGCATGATAATACAAGACTTTGAGGTTATACTGACAAAAAATAAAAAAAAAGATGTAGATCTTTTATTTATCCACACCTTTTCTGTTTTTCTTTTTTTAATAAGAGGTACAGATGTCATTTTATAATCAAAAAATAGTTTTTTTACCAAAACGTGCTACATAAATTGTGATTTTAACAATATCCATTGAAAAATCTCCATATTTGAAAAACAAGTTTTTACGTAAAATTTGACATAGAATACGATGGTTAGAATTAAAACTTAATTTATCTTGGGGGCGTTTGTTTAAAATCAATGAAATTGATTGAATGATTAATAACAATATTAATTTGTAAAAAAAAATTTTTTTTTTTTGCTTAAGTTGAACTCTTTAGCTACAAAAGTGCCATTAGTGAAATTTTTTTAGCTCTTAAGGATTCGGAGCTATACATTGTTTAAAATGAGTCTCCAACCACTTTTATGAAATCTGTTGTAACTTATAAAATCAAAAATAAGCGATAAAAGAAAATTCCTCGGACACGTTTCTCTTTTTTTTCATAATAAAAGCTAAAAAAAAATTTCCAGCTGAATGAGGGGGATGAAGGGTAAATTTTAGTCGATTTGTAAGAGAATTACCCATAAATACCTGAAATACATATGTATCAAAAATAGTGAAACGTCCATGGGACTCAAATCCATGTAGCTTAGGTTCTGAGGAATAAAATAAGCTAAAAAACGTTTAATTTGAGTAAATAATAATTGAAAGCACGAGTTTTAAAAATTCTTTGAGTTTTCTGGACTACTGTACGCCACAACGTCTCAGAATTATGCACTTACAGAAATCCTGCCGTTATCTGCCACCGGACGATCACGCACCCTATAGTCTGATTGCTCTTGCCTGGGGATTATTATTGTTATAATGATTCTTATCTTCCTTATTATTATTTATATTGTTGTTATTATTATTACTTTTATTTAAATAATAATTACTATTGTTATCATCATTATTGTTGTAACTTTTACTATTATTACTATTATTATTATTATTCTGCCATTAGGCAGCTTAGCTAAGTATGATTACTGGCGAAAATCCCAGTTTTTCAAGCTCAATGTAATAGTTCCTAGTAAGATAAGGCCTATGCGTGCTTATTTCAATTTAATAAAAAGTAGGAAGAGGAAAGAAACAGCAGGAGTGAGGCAGCTGGGGCTTTGTAATTCAGCAATATTGTATTTTGATAAATCCACTGTACTTACTCGTTTTCTCTTTTATTTGGAATTGCTATTATTTAATGATTTTTGTTGATCTTATAAGGTAAACTTTTAAATAATATTACAACTCGTTGATTATTTGGAAGGGACGATTTGTCAACTTAAACCTTTCACCTGTTTTTCTTACGTGGAAGTGGATCTCGCTGCGTTAAACAATTTTATTTAGTGCTAGTATTATTGGCTACAGACAATGTACTACAAAATTATATAAAGGTTACAGCAGGATAAAAATAACCAGGTCTGATCATTGCTAGCAGTAATAGCTTTCTGATGGTAGTCTTGGATTTATATAATCTCATACGAGAAATTTCATGGCTTTTAAGAACCTAATAAAAAATTTAGACATAAACAAAACACCTCAAGAGACAATGTCGTACATATCAAAGTTTTTGAAAGAAGCGTGTGTGATCAAATCAGTGCTATTTTTCATTCAAGCCATAGTGACTGGGAGCTAAAGTGTGTGTTTACTGAGTCTAGCAGCCTACGCAGCTGTTCTGGCAATGTCTATGATTCCATCTTTTTGGACGGCCGATCCCTATAATTAACTATCTGCAGTGCAACTATAAACTCAAATACTAGTACACGGCTTGAACGTGGACATCGAATTTTCGACTGTTACGGCGGAAACTGACTGCAATTTAATTCTTCTAGACACAATTATTATTGTCTTTGAGACAGCTCAGTCATATCTACTGGCAGCGTATTATCTAGATACTTAGATCAGATACTTTAAGATACGTTAGTCGATGGGCCCTAGGCAGCACACTAACATGCATTCAATGTGCTTCTTCTGTTACCTAGGTACTAAAGTTGATTACTCTTCGATATGTTAATCAATGACCTTTAGACAGCACACTGATATACATTCATCCGTTGTGAACCTTGTGTTGTCCAACTACTTAACTAGGACACTTCTGGGAGCGCTAGTCTACTTCTCTGAGGCAGCACACTTATTTTGGGAAGCACTTCTTGTGTTGCACAACTACTAAGCTCCTAGACATGTCAATTGACGTTTTGGAAGCAGTGCGCTTTTATCTACTATCAGCACCCCTTATTTTTCCCAACTCCTTAACTCAGATGTTTTTGGATACGTAAGTTGAAGTCCCTAAGATGTCCTACTCACATGTCTCATATAAAATGTTATCCAAAGGCATTCATACTAATAATGAATATAAAGAAGCCCTAAGTTTATTGTTTGAATAAAATAGTCTAGTTAATTTTTAATAGTAACATGCAGGGTTGTATTAATGTAGTAAAGTGAAATAAGTATTAGAAAATAATATTAAAGAAAACTTTTTTAGTCAGTTTAATTGTTGGTTTTATTGTGAAAGATGGTAAAAAGTATTTTTTTAAATATCCAAAAAGAAGAAAAACCTTCACTCATTAAAAAATCGCTCATTATAACATAAAAATAAAAATAAATACCTTTGTATACAAGTCAAAAAAAGCTATAAATTTTTTTTAGGAGTCTTATAAAAAGATACAGGTAATATTTAGGTCCTTCAGGATAAGCTAGGTAAAATTTAAAGAAGAAAAAAAGTTTTTTAAAGGGTGACTGGCAACAACCTAAAAAATGTATAAGTTATTGAGAAAAGAATAAAATTGGCATTTTGATGTACACAATATTATAAATTGTTTTGAAATATAAATAGAGAATGCAAATTTTAAGGTGGTCTTATTATAAGAAGTGCAAAACAACTAGGTTTTTGATAGCTGTTAGTCCAGATGGTCTGATTATTTTTATGTTAAGAGGAGTTGGCGGTAGGGGTACCAATAGGTCGCTAGTACAAAAAAATTCTTGCAGATGGTCGTTCTCAAAACGTTGAGACTGAAATCTCCTGGTATGCAACAAAATATTAAACTTGAAAACATGATGTAATTTTAATTAAGGAAATAGCCAGTTTGAGAATACACTTTGAAAGAGTCGTAAGTAGAGTCACACATTTTAATTGTTAATCATTTGTAAATAAGTGAGTATAATATTATTGAACTGCATCGATTTAGCCATAATTATTTCTGCAGGCCTAATGAATTTCCAGAGTTTAGAAATAAAACAGTTTAATGTGTGAAATAAATTATCGTATTCTTTAGACGTCTATTGTATACACGTCTTATTATGTAAATTAATTTTTTAGTAAATATGGGAAATTACCAGTGTACCAAAAATTTACCGCTCTCTTTATCATGGATGTTATGAAATTTAAATCTAAAAATTCTTTGAAAGTACTTACGCTTTTATCTTTTTTAAAATAATGACTTGCAATACAAGAGTAGCTACAGTTTTTGCCAGAAAATAAACTTGTAAATGCAATTGAGCTCTATATTTATTTTTATAGTAAAATTACTTATTTCATGGATATTTTCCTCTGTGTCTTAATGAGTTAGACATTTAATTTTAATGACAGCATTTTTAGTCGAATCATCAGGAGATGTTTCCAACATTAAAAGATCTTTCTCCATAAAAAGCCCAAATTTCCTTATGTTGCTTTCTCCAAATCTTATTGTTAACTGTTGAAAAACTATCGACAAAACGATGCTCCTCAAATCCTTTGCTCTTTGCATAGGAAATTTGAGTGTTAAAAGCCAACTAGTTTGAGTGCTAATGGGCCATTAACTGTTAAATACTAAGCAGCTTCATAGATTACTAGAAAAGTTATACGTCCGTACCTCAATTTAAACCACAAGGAACTGTCAGCATGCTGACAAGTAACTCTAGTTGCAAAGGAAATAACTGTTGTCAGTTAAAAATTGTGAGCAGTGCTGTTTAAAAATGTCTACTCTATCCTTAGTTTCTGTGTAATACGCTACTTGGTTTAGTAGGGACACCGTTTGCACGGTATTCGGACGAAAAAATTGAACAATGGGACTCCCGCAGGTTTTTGCCATCAAATGATCCAACATTAAGTTGAGAAATTTGTTACTTTTATATACGCTGTCGACATCTACTACCTTTGGAAACATTTCTCTTACTCTTGATACATTACCGTGGATCCAACTCCAGACAATACTGGTTTTTCCAGTAGCGTTCAACACTAGTGCAAGCTGATTGCTCAGATTTTTTGTACACCCAAGCTAGAACTTTAACTGCATGCTTTTATTCAAGTTAAGATGCAGCCTAGCCTGGGCACTCAGCCTTGTTGATAGTTTTAGCCTGCTTTTCCACGGTTATTTCAACAGAATAATTTGTATTTCTGACCTCATGTTCAGGAAACACTTTCGTTAATACCGTACATTCTGACCCTTTACACTATATTTTAACGTATCTAATAGCCTGGTCTCTGTAATGTGGACGCATTGACCTACTTAGTATTAGTTTGATATTATTTTGCAATTAATATGTAACTACATATTTCTTTTACTTACTTCTTAGTTATCATCATTATTATTAAGAAATAAACTTGGTATTACGATGCATGACTATTTTAATACTTTTTCTATGCAAAAATCCGAATCCACGATGCTACTTTGGCGAAACTTAATCTCGTCCTCATATAAAACGTTTTCATGATAGCATCTTGAGGCTGCTTGATAAATATGCCTTTTCTAAAGTCATTTTTAGTCTATGGCAAGCAACTAATAGATGTATATTGGTAGTAGAATGTGAATGCTGTACGGATTTTTTTAAATAATTATGCACTCGTTTTAAAGCTTTGATTCAACACGATTTCTTAAGTAAACATTAATTTAGTTAATCAAAGATATTTCAAAGATGTATGAAATGGTTATTCTAACTAATTTTCAAAAAAGTTTTGCTTTTATTGCTCAGGATGCTGCTCAAGCCTATCACTTTAATAATTAACAGTGTACAGATAATGAAGTTATTATATATTGAAAAAGTAGACAAGACATACTACACAAGAGTTCTATCGTTTTTGAGACTATACAGATCATAATATTTTCACCATTTACCTAGTCTAACAAACATTAATGCTGCACATAAAAATGTTTTCAAAAGTGCAAAGGATTACGTATATAGGGCAAAAAGCTAAGCATCACTATGAAAAAAAAAAATTTTAAATGATAAATGTCGCTCATAATGAAGACCATTTCGGTATTGCAGCTGACTGGCATTGAAGTTATCCTGAAGTGCAACACCACATCGAGCTAGTTTGCAGGTCAAGCCAAGTAATTTAATTTGAATGCAAAAATCTCTTTTTAAGAGATCGAAAAAAAATTTTTATTGATAATATTTACTTATTATAAAAAAAAAAAACACATACAAATTAAACAGTATTTTAAAAACAGATTTTGTTAAGTATTTCAAGTACAGAAAATTTCTACTAGACATGCATTTTTACTTTACTCTCCAAAACAGTTAAAAAATATGAAGTTCTCTTAAATTTAGGAGCAGTCTCTCGGGGATTTAAGTGAAGTATCTCTCACAGATGGGTTATTGGGTTCTTACAACCGATTAAACATCTTATACATGGCTTATCCTAAATAATCGCTCTTGTTTCTTGTGCTTGGAACTTTGAGTCATAATCCATTTTTTAGTCTTTGTTTTGTCGTTTCATTAAGAATATGGTCATCTTTTAGGATCAGGCATTTAAAAAATCTAAATTTTGATAATAAATTACTGAGAATAAGTAATTGGCCACCTTGGAAACCCTAAGTAAAAGTTGTGAGCTCGTTTGTTTGATTTTTGAGCTTCTTTGGTAGGTTGCAGCCACTATTTCAAATCTACTGTTTGAAAAAACTTAGCTTTTGTGATGAGCTCGTAGTAGCTATTGATCTTAAAAATCCCCGAGTAAAAAGTTTTAGTTTGTTTGATGGATTTTTAGCTTTTTCTTAGTTATCTCGAAAATCTAAATTTTAGTGATGGATTTATAATCGGCAACCTTAAAAACCTCTAAATACGTATTTTTAAATTAATTGTGATAATTTCTGATTATAGATAGCTTTATTTGTTCTGACCGTATTGTCACACTATTAAAATAGATAAGACGCCTTAGTTCTAAAGTTTGGATTAAACTAAAATCTGATAAACAGTGGCTTGTGTCGGATCACATATTTAAAGCATTTAAAACCTAAAACGTTAATGTTTAAATTAATTTTCATGATTTTTTTGTATTTTTTCAATTCATTTTTTGACGATAATTTAGTTATGGTGGCTACATTCACACACAATGTGGTGTTATCAAGGAAGTTTACTTAGTATTTAAATCAAGAAAAAATGAGAAAATAAGGTATTTTTTTCTTAGGCCAAACCAGTAATGGACAAAGGGCATTGGTCCCATTGATGTAGATCGTCACCTACATATATAAGTGGGGCTGCCCCTTCTTTACCCTTCGTGCACTAGTACCCTTTTCTGACTCTAAATTAAGATAAAGATCTTTTCATGTTATACACAAAACAGTAACATATGTGACAATCAAGTTTTTGTATTACTATTTACTTTAAAAATTGATAAAAAAGCTGTTAATAGTGTAAAATATTTAAGTTTTTCAAAGGCCACACAATACTTTAGATAAGCAAAAACCTGAAAATGTTAACTACATTCATGATTCAAAAAACTGTTTACGGTCCTATCGAGAGTTTCAAGGGTTGGATGGGCCCTTAGTAAAAACAGAAGGGCAATATAAACAACAGCAACATCATGTGGGGTGCATGTTAAAAATGAAATCAGGCTTGGTGGTCCTATAAAGCAAGTAGTTGCTAATTATTTTTTGTGATTAGATTTTTGTATTTTTATTTAAAAATCCTTTCATAATTTTTAATTTTTTTTCTTTTCTTCTTTTTAAAGTGGGAATATCATTCTACTGACCTTGTTATTTACACTTTAAATTGCTTTTTTTCTTGCATAAGAGAAGTAACATATGTTACAGAACCAAACAGTTCTCTAAGTATTCAAAGTAGTTGTTGAAATTTTTTACCCACAAATGATGGCTGCTAAGAGCGTTTTTTACACAGTTCTTAAAAAAAAACACCGTTTTATTTATACATCATTAATTACTCTTGATTTCTTTTGACTGGTACAAACTGCTTAATGAAATAAATATGTACCTATATGTAGGTAAGAAAAAAGAATATTCATAATTTACATGACTAAGATTATTAGTATAACCTTAAATAAAAAAATTTGCTTTATCTTTCGTGAATTTTTACAGTGGAATTTTGTATACCTTTTATCAACCCTTTCTACTTACATAGAAATTATTTCTTCGTTATTTTGTATATGATCTGTTTCACTTTTTTTATTAAAAGAAATGGAATGACATGGGCTTCAATCTCAGAAACATGAGCGAATTACTAAAAACAAAAATCTTAGTGAAGTAGAAACATTGTTAATAAATATCTCAGTAATCTTTTAAAAGTATTTTATATTTTTGACACGTTAAATCACCTTTATTTAATTCCAAGCTGTTCAGTCTCCCTGTAACTAAATTATATTTTAACAAGTCAATCTGTGGGAAGAGCGTTAGGGCTAAATAATAATAATTTTAAACGTTTTGTTACTTATATTAACAATTGTAAAAGTGATAATGATTGTTATAACAATAATAATAATAATAACAATAATGAGAAGTATAATGACAATAATAACAGAAAAAAAAAATACATAATGATTTTAATAATGATACCAATAGTAATTATAAATATTATAATAATACTGAAGATGGAAACAGTAATAATTATGGCAGTAATAATAAAAAAAATAATAATACTTGTTATAATGATAATGATAAAGACAAATCATATTGATAATAATAATGTTATCACAGTTATCCTTTTTTATACAGTTTATGGCATCCACAAATACAGTTAGTGTTATCCATAAAAGATACAATATTATGTGTGTGACATACAAGATAATATATACAGCAAAGTCTCTAAAACCGCAACTTGTAATCGTTAACCACAATAACTACAGAAGCAATTTTGCTGAAATTTTGCATACCAATTTTTGACACTTTGTAGAGGGTTTCAATATAGTTATTGTCTTGAGAAGTTTAATAAGAATAGCGAGAAATAAGCTCAAAAATTTGCAAAAATACGCTAGCTTTTTACTTTAGTTCAGTAGCATCCGCTAGGTAGCGTCGATATAAAACTAAAATAAGCTGCAACAGAAGTAAACAGGTGTGATTATAATAGGCTGGAGCGTCTAGCAAATTTTTTCAGTTCACTACCGGCACTTTATCAAGCTGCATCGAGAATATCGATAATAGCCATGCAGCTAGGTATCCCGTTTCCCGATGACACTCTTCCCAATGGGCAAGTGACCTAGGTCTTAAGCATGCCAAAAGTTGCAGGAGGGGAAAATGGAAAGAAACCTCCAAATGTATCTAATAGATACAATTTCAGGCCTCAAGAAACTGATGCAGAAAATTTATTAAAATTGGAACAGCAGTGTCAAAATCGACTAATAAGGAATCTGTTACGTTAGAGATCAGCTTCTTATTGTACCCTTACAGGACACGTGTATCTTAAATATTTCAGATTTTTTTAATAAATAAGTTATGTATTTGTATTTTCTTGGTGATAAAAAATGTAAGGATTTAGCTTCAGAATTTTTATGCTCTGTTAATAAAGTTGTGAGATAAGAGAAGAAAAATTTATTTTAAGTATATATTTTTTGAAAGTTTTAAATATTAACAGCTTCAAAAAACAATTTTTTTCGCAAATTATACGGGAAAAACTGCAAATCAACGGCCTCTTATGGCCAACGATTATTTTATGACATAAAGAACGAACGGTTCTCTTTAGCATAATTATATTTTTTTTCTAATTTTAACAGCTTGTTATTTGATCTAATAAGCTGTATAGATTCTCTACAAAAATGTTTTAAATAAGATGATTATTGTCGGGAAGTGTCGGGAATAAATGTAAAATTTCTAACTAAAAACGTTTTACATTATAGGTCAACACACTACGGTGTTCCATTCAGTAAGTCTTGGGTGAAGCTGAGACATGGGGCCACTAGTACTAAATATTTATTAAAAATTTTGTTTTTCAGTAGTAGTTATCAAATTATGTACGCCTCGACATGAGCATTTTTTTTTCATTTCTGATTCGTCTTGGATATTCATCGCATTAAAAGATTTTATGACATTGTATTTTTCTGTAATATTAAAACAATTTGTTATTTACAATATATTGAAAAAAATTTTAAATATAAAGTTTTTGA
The DNA here is from genome assembly GCF_036245765.1 of Copidosoma floridanum. Classification (NCBI taxonomy): domain Eukaryota; kingdom Metazoa; phylum Arthropoda; class Insecta; order Hymenoptera; family Encyrtidae; genus Copidosoma; species Copidosoma floridanum. The sequence continues at coordinate 1,882,204 of NW_028321893.1, forward strand.
AGCCTTTTACTGATTCTCATCAAATAATTAACGTCTACTTTTCATCAATAGTATGCTATAATTAATAAATCAAATGTTACCTTATGTTGCATTATCATTACTATCCTTTAATCTTGCCTCTATTTTATAACTAAAGGTAATGGAGAGTAGTCTTATGACTCTTTGCAGCTTGTAGGACTAGCAGAAAGTACAACTATTTGTTTTTTGATGAAAAAAAAGAGGAAATAGTTCTAGAGAATAGTCGTATTTACGTACCATTTTTTCCTGTATCAGCCTCTAGTACAGGGCAACTTTAGTAATTTGATTATTAACTGCTACAAACTATCAGCTTAAATAACCTGAATTTCTGAGTCAATTTTGTTTTGTATTAATTGATTTATATGAGTTGTACAGAAAAAAGACAGTGAAGAGAAAGAACATTACATCATTCTTCAGAAAATTATTTTAAAGTCAGCAACCAACTTCTGCACTTAATGACGGGAGCGGGGTACCAACTGGAACGCCGCACAAAGCACTGCACCTTGCACGAAGCTTTTATTAAAACTTCTTTGTCTTTCATGCTATGGGGAAACTATATTCTGACTCCATGTGTTTAGGCCTAGTGGCTTGGTTTGGTTATCACTTTACACTTCCAAGAGCCACGAAGTACACAGTCACCTTTGTTGGGCGACTACTTTTGTTAAGGATGATTCGTTTAAGAGTCCCAAAGTTTTATTAGTAAGAGAGGGAAAAATATAATACAAAATATAATAAAGTAATAAACTTATTTATTCACGTAAATCGTTACTTAAAAGCCTTCCATCCTTAAAACTATCGCCATCGTTTGTGAATACATATAAGAGCAATCTGAACTAATAATAGGAGTAGACTATGATTAACTGAATACTTTAAGAATCAAGAAGAATCTCATATTTTTACCCTCTCTTTCTGAAAATTTTTCTAAGCTTATGAATAAAAAATTTATAGGCAGTTATCTTTAATATACAAATTAGCATTATAAAAAATTATTTATTACAGTAATTACATATATATTACCATTTAATTATCACTTAGAAAGAAAACAGCATAATTGTTATGCGTCAAAGTAAGTGGTAGTTATTTTATAATATCACAACGTTTATTTAGCAATGTACAAAACGGAAGGATAAAAGGACTTACTATAATTAACTTAATTAATGTTTCCTCTTATTTCTTTGCTATTAAGTTTTTTCGTTAACGGTCAATCTGCTAAGGGTATCAAGGTTTGATGTAGTTTTTTTCAAGGCATAGCTTATAGTGCCAGTTGCATTTGAATAGGCTGACATCCTTTTTTTACGATGAGCATGTCTTTTTAAATTTATTTGTGTGTTACACGAAAGACTGCCTTTGGGGTCGCTTTTATTTACTTTGTTCCCACACGGTGAATGTGTTGATGTGTCAAGTTTTTTTCGACTATTCTTATATTTATATTTTGCACTATACATTTTATTTCCGATAAGATTCTTGCTGTCAATCCTTCGTTACTAAACCGTAACGAAACTTAGACTTAGTTGTCAACTATCATCGTGCACGGCATACAGTGGGCAGTAGTTGAGATAGCTTAGAAGACCAAGTGTCGCTAATAACCATGTGTACTGATCTTGATTTATTGTGACTGGCATCTAAGGTGTATCTCTTTAGCAAAGAAGGTCAGGGTCTATAGAAGCATCATTCTTGTGGGTTGTGTTTTTGTTCAACATTTTTTAAATTTTAGAATCTTTTAGCTGCTTGGTTATACAATAAACTTAATGCCTCGATGCCTTGTTGATGCTGGGGCATGGTAGCCTTTGCGCACAGTGGAAGCTGTGAAATTGTAAGTGCTGTGACGAGATCACCAGCTCACGTTGATCCCGTCACCGTACGTAAATGGTAACTCGTGGGTTACTTGAGCAGCAATTATATTAAGCCGTAAACCATAAATTTTCACAGTGCTAGTTTCCAGAGCCCGTCGACCTTGATTAAATAAACAACAATGCTACAATTGGATTTGCATTGAACAGTAAAGATTTATTTAAAGAGTCAACCAAAAGTAAATACTTACAAAGGTAGTTCAAATTTATCACTTGCAAAGAAATGCGTGGAGCAAAGACAATGTATATCTCGCGATAATTAAATTGAACTTGATTCATGACGAAAATTATAACGACGGCTGACCAAATGCGACGTCGTGCGAGAGAGCGAAAAGTGTTGACGAAAGGTGTTGAGGAATAGCCCTTTTGGCAGCTAAGCCGTAACAATGTAGTTTGACGGAAGAAGCCCAAGACGGCGTCTCGTTTGTGGTTGAGACGAAGAAAAAACCAAACCGTTGACTCCGAGGAGGAAGCCATTGTGTTCAGCGCAGGTACAGTCTCTGCTCGCTTTTACTCTCCGCTCGTAAGTGAAAAGCGATTGGCGTCTCGAATGCGCCCGAGCACCAGAAAGTAGAAGGAGAAGAGGGAGAGCCACACTCACTATTGAGCTGGTAGATATTGAAAATGACTTTATAGTAGTGGGCTCCCTCTGCTCCCTCTAACGCATTTATTAGCGTGTTCGTTATCAGTCTCTCTCGCACGACAAGTTCGCCTCAAATACGCGTCACTTTCAAGTAACCATAACCGCCGCCCTTGACGCAATGTAGCGTCGAAATAAAGAAAAAAAATTAACTGATAATACAAAATTAACCCATAATGAAAGGCGCAATTACAAAAAAAAAAAAAAAAAATCTTATTTTCGAAATAAAGTTGGTCCTAAGCTGATTGTCGCATTTGAATCAGCGACACATGTAATGCTTGAAACGAAAAAAAATTAATAAGCAAAATAAATAATTTAATCGGAACTCATGAACTAAATGTGATTTTATCAAAAGAAAAAATACAAAAGGCTAACTCGTGGAGGCTAACCCGGTATAAAACTTTAGCAAGAAAATTGTCAATTGCTTAACATTTAAAGTCGTAAAGGCACTGACATAACTAAACTGACACGCAATTTTCGCAGTCTTAGTTTTTGATTAATTAAACATGTATGATGAGCGTAGCAAGTCTGAAATTTGTCGTCAGTTGGCAGTTTAATGAGCTTAACAATGTGACGTTTGAACGTTGATTTTGCAGTCTTGACTGTAACGACTCTCACTAGTCCATCATTTCCAGGATAAGTTTAAATACTAACTCCCAAGGGCCATCATCCTGGAGGCGCCAGCTCGTCCTTCAGCACAACCACGTCACCACACTGACGGTTTGGTTGTTGTTTAAGCCACTTTTTGGAATCTTGGAGCTGCTGCAGGACTTCCTTTCTCCAGCGAGACCAGAAGGAATGTTGCATAAGGTTGAGTTGCAAGTGACCAAAACTGTTATCTGGCGTATGTTTTTTGCCAAATTAGGAAGTTTATATGTTGTATCAAGAGAAATAGCGTCTTTAAATTTTTTTCGTCTAGTGAGAAAATAAATATCATTAATTGAAAATGTTACGTACAACATACTGTGCATATCATACTGACTTCCTCAGGTAACAACAAGGCTGTTCTATAAGAGGGCACTGAAAGAAGAGGTACAAGAGAAAACAAGGACTAGTGAGCTTTAAATCAGTTGAGTGTTACCACAGCAAAAGATCAGGCGATAATGAGGGAGAACATGACGAGACGTGAACGAAAACACACCCGTGACTTTGCCTTATAAACGTGCAATCTGAAATAAAAAAATTTAAGGTGAGAAGTATTAATCATCTTCATGACGCACTTCCTTACCAGTCTTTTCTCCACGTAACTGTTTTGGTGGTAAGTATGGGGTCTAGTTAAAATCAGAATTTCTTTTTCTTTTAGTTTACTCGTTTCAAAAATTTTGCCGAGAAGCACACATAGTGCAGTGCCATCAAAAGATGACGATTAAAGAATAAAAAGCAGAGGAGCTAATCGAAGAAGACAGTTTTGATCATAGTCTACAAGAAGTGGTGACACCTTCCTGGGGGCCAGCAGGACTAGAATACCAAATGCAGATAATCACAGGATCAAGAAGACAAGTGGCAATCGTTGAAGGGAATTGTTCTCCAAAATTTTAATCTTATTGGTGTGCATATCGACGAGCACGTAAGTACATCTGTAATAAATTTAATTTTATCCCTAACTTTAAAGCAAGATAGAAAGGCACTAAGTGGGCGAAGATAAGGTTAGGGAAAATTTTTTATTTTTGATGTATATTTATCATTTTGTTTACTCCCTTTTTTTTAAGACTTTTTTTCCTCAAAACCAGAAACAAAAATGACGTAAAATAACAGACGTTAATAAGCAGTAAACTAGAAAAATTTGTGCATACCGAACGTAAAACAGAGGGATCATATCCGTAAGTTTTGTACAGACACAGAAAACATCTGTAAAAATAACTTACACCCATATCGACTGCAGTATTTATCACTACTTCTATTTTTTTTTTTTTTTTTTTTTAAACGAAAAATAGTAACAGATACTTTCAAACGAATATTTTTTCATATTAACCACCAAAGAGAAACAGAATGTCCAATTAGAGAAACCAAGTGAAAGATGAATGCTGCTCTTTTACTTTTTGTCCCACCTCTTAATATTCTTTTTGTCTGATTATTGTCAAGCCACAAAATATGTAATTGAATGCAACCCCTTTGCTATAAAAATAAACAAGCTTTGTCATAATCGAAAAAAGAAATACGACTCACGACACATATAGACAAATAAAAAGAAAAAGTTAAAGAAAAAAATTACTTATCTCGGTGACATAACCCCTGAGTCAGAAATCAATATTAATGGCCCTGGTCATTTTATGACTAAAACGTGCCTGTCAGATACCAGTAAAAAAAAGCAACAGAAAAACATGAAGAAGCAGACGGTAAAAAAAGATCTCGAATCACAGGGGTGTAATAAACTTGACGCTCTTGACGAAAATAATTACGTGATAGTAATGGGCTTGTTTCCTGAGTTTAGAAAAAAATTGGAGAAAACAGATGCCACTTACTTTAACGCATAACAATATGCTTTCTTCCCTCTGAGTGATAATTAAATGCAAATATATACGTTATTACTGTAATAAGTTAATTTCTATAATGCTACTTTGTATATTAAAAATAACTGCTTATAAATGTTTTACTCATAAGCTTAGAATAATTTTAAGAAAGAAAGAGTAAAAATAATAGATTTTTCTTTCTTTTCTAATTATTAAAATGATTATGGTCTTCTCCTATATTTAGTTTCGATTGCTTTTATCCAACATACCAATCGCAAAATTGTATCAATCGCATTTTCTAACAAGTGAGATTGAGTTTTTGGGCCAGTGATGATAAAAGCTCGTATCAGCAATATAAGAACGCCAAATGCAAGTTCAATTGTGACTGTAAGCTTACAATTTCGAAATGAATCCTTCTGAGAATTTTACAATCAATTTTAAATATAATAAAGTAATATGGCCTTGTATCAGCAATTATTGATGTGTCGTTCTGTCGGTAATTGGTGGTGCTGGATTTTTTTCATTTTTTCGTACGGTGTTCGGAGTATTATGTTGTGTTATTAAAAATTAAGGCTTATCTAATTTACTCGGAAGAGCTCTACATACAAATTGTGCTAAAATATTAAATCTTTTTTTAGTCTTAAAATGCATCTTAATGAAATTAAGGCAATGACTAATGTCACAACTTCATTTGCTAATAGGCTTTAAGAAATTATTGCTGCATTTTGGTAGTTAACTGGTTTTTTACATCGCTGTATCCTCGATGGTTTCCTCGATTCTAGTTAACGCTATTGTATCGTTTGATTCTGCTCATTTATTTGTTTTGATTTTTTTCTCCTCTTAAAGATCGAGAGTAAAGTTATTATGGCCGATTTTAATTGTTTTGATATCAGGTTAAATGAATTTGCTAAGCTGTAAAAAAGCTCTGATCTACAGTAGAAAGTCTATGTCAATTCAAGTGTTGTGACTCCACATAGGGTGTAGCCCGGAGCATGAGCAATTTAGTTTCTTTTGATTGATAGTATTCTCTTGCGTTGTATTTCAATTTCAGTCAGTTAAATGATTAAAGGATTGTTTGTACACAATACTTGTACCATGGTAGTATTTTGTGCAAAGTATAACCATTGCTCAGTGGTTTTTATCTTATCCAATAAATTTCAGTTGACTTATATAATGCTATTTGGCAAGTTTTCAATGCTTCTGTTGATGGGCTTATAAATAAAGAGAATTTATTTTTATTATCTTCGTAAATAGGCATAGCTGGTCGGCTATAAAAGATTTTCTTATCTTTAATGCAATTATTTCAAAATTTTTCGTCGGTAAGGAAGTTATTTTAAAGATTATTGCTTACGATCAGGTTACTGAGTCGGGACTCAATGCTGACATAGCTTTTTAAATCTGCGTGTAAATTTCTTGTAATTAGAATCGAGTGCATAGCATGGTTTCTAAATTGTTTTTTACATATTAACGGGCAACTAAGTTCAACTGCTAATCTACTTTCTATTATAACTGCGTTCGTTGTGGACAGTGCGTGAAGGCGTATAAATGTTACGATTAAATCATCCCATAGTAGCACATTTTTTTTTTTGTATGAATTGATTTCGTTACAAATTTTGAATAGTTGTTCGTATTATTAGCGTATATCGGTATCCTTGTATTGTGCTTTCCACCACACTTATAAGCGTTTCGTAAGAATTTTGTATAGAGAATAGAGATTTTCTAAAGATTAAGTCCATTCTAATACTTTTATTTCAAAATCAATTTTCCTGTTATCATTATCTTATCAGCACGTTTATTCGGTTAAGCTTTCCAAATTTTATAACTTTTTCATTATGTCTTCCGTTTTTTTCTGATTCTACATGAATTTTTTGAGATTTAAGCGTACGATATTAGTCTGTTTTTTTCCTGAATATGATTTTCTAAATATGACAAGTTTCAAGATGTGAGGCCTGTTTCTAAATAAACTAAGGTTTTATTCTTATGCATTGCAAAGGGAACCATTTTATCTCAATTATTCTTGTTTTTATCGTTAGTTTTCAAGAAATCGTTAAACATAGCGTGGCTCGTATCTTATAAAGCATTTGATTGTTGGTGATATGCACTAGTGAGAGCTAATAACGAAATTTAATAATTTTTGCTACTTTCGTCAATACTTAATTAATAAACCTTCTGTCTCTGATCTGTCACTGAAAATAATCCTAAGAATGTCAAAAGTTAAAATGAAATATTTTGATAATACATCGGCAATAGTTATTGCTCCTATATTAGGAACAGGAACTGCAATAAAAAATTTTGCAAGTAAGTATTGCATTGTTCAAACGTGCTTATTTCCAGATGTACTTCGTGGGAAAGGGCCTATTGTATTTATTGCGAATTTTTAAAATACTTCTGATGGGGTATCTGTTATTACCGTAGCTTTTCTCGTTTTTGTGTAGATTCTTTTTTTTTGTTTCTGTCAAATCTTACATTTGTGTACGTATTCAGCAATGTTGTTGCGCATTTCTTTCTAATATTATTTTTCTCTCATTCGTCTACAAGTTTTTACTACTTATATATGATTTCTAAATAAGCTAGTATGACATTCATTTACGTTTTTCTTTTTATCTTCTAGGGTTAGATAAGAACATGCGCCAAAACAAATTTTTACTGTAAGGGTAAGGTTACGTAATTCTTCATAAAAAATTTGTGGTATTTTTTCTTCGAGAATAAATGCCCGAAGTTACTTTTTTAGGACATTGAATAGGAAACTATGGAGTAAAACCAGATTGAAAAAATATAGAAGCTGTTGAAAAATTTCTTAAACCAAAATATCAAATGAAAGTTAGACAGTTTTCAGGATAAGCGAACCATTACCGTCGTTTTGTCAAAAATTTTGCAGGAATTGCAGAGCCTTAAACGTCCTTGTTAAGAAAAGAAAATGAATTTGAGTAGACAGATAATCAGCAAAAAAGCTTTAAAGAGTTAAGGAGAATATTATGCAAAGCATCTGTGTTAGCTTGTTTCGATTTGAATAAGCCATTTAAATAAACAACAGACACATCTTATATAGCTATTGGGGCAGTATAAAGCCAACGAGAATCAGGAAAAGACCGCCCAATTTCGTTTATGACAAAAACTCTAAATAAGGCTGGAAGAAGTTATTTTTTAACGGGAAAAGAATGCTTAAGTACATGAAGTAGTCCAATAATTTTAACATTACTTATATGGCAGGAAATTTACGGATTACGGAGATCACGAACCACTATCCTGGATTAAGTGTATAAAAGATCCTATGAGTAGGCTTAACAGATGAAGAGCAGGACCTTGAGGTTATATCTATACTTATAAGTACAAATATGGTAGACTAAATACAAACGCGGACGCCTTATCGAGAAATCCAATCGAATGGAATGAAGACAAAAGTGATGAAGATAATTCTTCAGACAAAGAAATATTATTAAAAGCTTGTTTGCTATCTATGAAACCTAAACAAACTAAAACTTCGATAGCTCGCCAAATTATGTCAAAAACCAATCAATCTTATTCTGATGCCATTGAAAACATAAAGTCAGCACCTGATGTTAGAAAAAATAATCCTAGATATACACTATTGAAAGTACCTCAGGGTATGAAGGTGGACAGGGTGAGTTAAATGCACCTACAATAGCGGAAAGATTAAATGCGAGACGAAGAAAAGAAACACCAAGAGCTTAAATACAAGACTTGTCATCCAAACCCAACACCACGTCTACTTCACAGTTTAGTGACCCACAATCCGACGCGCCAATACCCATAACAAGAACAATTATTCATGCGAAGCTTTATGAATGCACTTGAAGAAGAGACCCCTCAGAATATAATGGAAAACTCAAGTGACGAAAATTTGGAAATCAGAGAAATTGAGGAAATAATCGAAAAAATTTAGGTTTCTCACCAAGACGAACTAATGTTTTAATCAAACTCAGTATATCCCAAGCCAATGACGTGAATCAAAAATCTGTAACATTTCAACAAGATAAAGACTCTACTTTTTCTGAGGAAGAAACTTAAAATTTAAATACAATAAAATGAAAATGTTAATCTACTTTTTGACGCTCCATACAAGACCAAGTAAACAATACAAATTAAAATAAAGAACAGTTATCAGATTCAAGAAATAACACTCACAATTATGAAGATTGTGACAAAGAAAAATTTTTTGAAGAATCAAATCAAAACTCATTATGGTGGGATAGTCACGATAAGAAAAATGAAATACTAAGTAACAGCATTCTTGTAGAAATGACATCTTTACTTACATCCCCTACCGAACGTCTTGACGGCAGTTACTTAAAATGATAACAAATAAATTCACTTTCATCGTCACCTTAAAATTCAATTTCTTATATTATAGTAAATGATTGGATCGATAAAACAATAAACAAATTTATTGCAAACGGGGATGTGAGAGCAGAATCTCTAACTAAATTACATAGAAATAGTCCTACTAAAAATAAATTACAAAACTCTAATGATAAACTATACAGAAGAAGTTTATCACCTATAGGACAAAATAGTAATAAGAAAAAAGACAAAAACCCTTCTCAATCGGAAAACATAGAAAATAAAATTGATACAGTCCCAATGGAAATTTCTCTAATATGCCTTATAAAACAAACAAATTAACATTTTTAAGAACTTGTAAAAGTATAACTTACACAAAAAATAACTACATTCATTTTATTTCTAAATCTGTATATTTAAAATCAATAAACAATAAACTACTATTAGATATAGGAGCTATATCAAAAGAAGAATTATCAAATGTTCAACCAAAATTAAGAGACCTTATAATTACGAAAAACTAAAATCACTACACATTTTCACTAGTTATGAACAAAAACCTTACTGATGGAATAAAACCTAGCATTATACGAACCTGCTTTTAAAATCTTGCAGATGCAATATCAGTAAAGAAGGTTACCACCACTCATATTTCTAGAAAAGGTGAACTCACCGATAATCGCCCTAGAGGAAAAATGCCATCTATCTGATATGAAAAGTAACTGTTCAGTTTTAAGTTCACTGAATACTAAAATGTATTTACTTTGAATGTACTTAAAATACATGTATTCTGAACAAGTAGTACACTATAGCTTACGTATCAGTATGCATCCTTATGTATTTGACGTTATATATGAGTAGGCGAATGCAGGAGAGAAAGAGATGGTATGTATGCTTGTACAGTTAGCTTTTTGTTTTATAGGAGTCGCTGGCGCGCGACTATAGATGCGTGTCTCATGTGTAGTGAGCTGCTATAGCTAGTTCTCCTTCAACTCTCCTTTCTTTTGTCGTAATATTACGAATTGTTAAACTTAAGTTTAATCCTTTTGTTCAGCTAATTAAACGACATTGTAACCACTTACGATAAAGTCTCATTAACGAGCGATTTATCGTCAATTAACTTAAGTATTTAAGACTATATCTATATTTCTCGATTTTTCGATAGGAACAAGTGTATCGTTATGGAGAAAATAAATCTTTATATTCCGTTGATTAATAATTAAAAGTGATGTGTAAAATCGAGTCTTTTAATAAAGCCCGTATCATTTCCAAAGGGCTAAGTGATTCACGCTTTCTGGTTTCATTCCTTCCTCAAGGTAAAGTGTCCCAAAAATAATTATCCCCACATCTCTCGGGCTCATCTGCAGTCCTATAATTAGAATCGATTCAGTAACGTCACCTTTTCCTTACAGTAAAAACTTGTTTTGGTGCATGTTCTTATCTAACCCTAAAAAATAGAAAGAAAAAATAAGTTGAATGTCATACTAGTTTATTTAAAAATCATATAGGAGTAGTAAAAACTTATAGACGAATGGGAGAAAAATAATATTCGAAAGAAATGCGCAACAATATTGCTAAATACATACACAAATGAAAAATTTGCCAGAAACAAAAAATAGTTCACACAAAAAAGAGAGAAGTTACGGTAATAACAGACACACCATCAGAAGTGTTTTACAAGGTCACAAAGAATACAATAGGCACTTTTCCACAAAGTACATCTAGAAATAAGTACATTTTAATAATGCAATGCTTACGTGCAAAATTTTTTATTGCAGTTTCTGTTTCTAATATAAAAGCAATAACTATTGCCGATGTGTTACGAAGATATTTCATTTCAACATTCGACACTCTTAGAATTATTCTCAGTGACAGATCCAGAAGGTTCATTAATTCAGTATTGACAGAAGTAGAAAAAATTTATGGATTCCGTAATTAACTCTCACTAGTGTATATCACCCACAGCCAAATGGTTCATTAGAGAGAAGCCACGCTATTTTAAACAAGTTCTTGAGAACTAAGGCTAAAAACAAAAATCATTGGGATAAAATGGTTCCTTTAGCAATGCATGAGTATAATATCTTAGTTCATTCAGGAACAGGCCTCACACCTTGAAACTTAAAAGAAATAGCTCGTGACAGACTTTAAATAGCAAAACAAAATACAAAAACACGTTATGACAATAAGTCAAAGCCACAGAATTTGAAAGTTAGAATGACAGTCTACATACTCAAAGAACCCCAAAAAAAAAAAATTAGATAGATTTTATAATGGAATTTTGAAAATTCAAGAAATACATAGTAATAATAACGTGATATCAAAATAAGTAAATGGCAAAATAAATAATTAACAAACACATTGACAAAAGAAAATGTTTCTATCCATAAAACAAAAAAAAAACGAGAAATTATTTCTGTTGCAAATTCATCCGATCAATATGTTGACTAAAGTTGTTGCCTTTCTGCTTCTGCTAATACTAAGGCCTGGCATGATAAAAAGTTAGAAAGAGATACCTACAAAATCTCATGACAACATGCTTTTTAGTAAATAATCTAGGTAAATATTATGAATACACTAACGAAGTTAAAATAATTTGTACCAAACGACACGTTACTATTACGTTAGATTTTCGTAGTATTAAAGACCAAACTAAACTGTACCATGAACAGCTAGATACTGTATTTAAACAGTGTACTAAGGTCCTTGAAAATTAATAGTGCAAAAATTTAATCATAAGATACACGTTAAATAATATGATTTGCTTAACAACATCATCATACGAAGATCTAAAACTATTTATTGCACCTGAAATAACAATACATAGTAAAGAAATAAAATGTTACAATATAGTAAAAGTTATTCCTAGCAACATGATAATGAGACGAGCACCACTAGAATTCGTGGGAAAGATTTTGAAAAAATTTTTTGGATCTATGGATGCAGATGATCAGGATAAAATAAATGTGGATATAAACAATCTTTATAACCCTACACGAACGATATCATATACAGAAAGAAAACATACTCATGTTGTACGCTTAAATCTCAAAAAGTTTATATAGAATCAGAAAAAAATGGAAGACATAATAAAAAAGTTATAAAAATTTGGAAAGCTTAACCTAAAAAGCGTGCTGATTAGATAATAATAACAGAAAAATTGATTATGAAATAAAAGTATTAGAATAGACTTAATCTTTAGAAAAATCTCTAATTTTTATACAAAATTCTTACGAAACGCTTATTAGTGTGGTGGAAAGCACAATACAAGGATACCGACATACGCTAATGATACGAAACAAACAACTTTCCGAAATTTTTAACGAAATCAATTTATACAAAAAAAAGAATGTTATACCATGGTATGATTTAACCGTAACATTTATACGCCTTTACGCACTGTCCACAACAAACGCAGTTATAATAGGAGATAGATTAGCAGTTAAACTTAGTTGCCCGTTGATATGTTAAAAACAATTTAGAAACTATGCTATGCACTTGATTCTAATTACAAGAAATTTACACGCAGAATTAAAAAGCTGTGTCAGCATTGAGTCCTGACATAGTAACATGATCGTAAGCAATGATCTTCAAAATTACTTCCTTACCGACAAAAAATTTTGAAATAATTGCATTAAAGATAAGAAGATCTTTCATTGCCGACCAGATGAGCCTATTTACGAAGATAATAAAAATGAATTCTCTTTATTTATAAGCCCATCAACAGAAGCATTAAAAACTTGCCAAATAGCATTATATAAGTCAACTGAAATTTATTGGATAAGACTAAATATCACTGAGCAATGCTTATACTTTGCACAAAATACTACCACGGTACAAGTATTGTGTAAAACAATCCTTTAAACATTAAACTAACTGAAATTTAAATACAAGGTAAGAAAATACTAACGATCAATAGTAACTGAATTGCTCATGCTCCCAGCTACACCCTAATTGGAGCTACAACACTAAAATTGATAGAGACTAACTGCTATAAATCAGAGGTTTTCTACAGCTTATCAAATTTATTTTACATCCCTATTATCAGAACAATCAAAATCGGCAGTAATAACTTTACTCTCGTTTTTTAAGAGGAGGAAAAAATCAAAACAAATAAATGGGCAGAGTCAAATGATACAATATCGTTAACTTGAATGCAGGAAACCTAAAAGAATATAGCGATAAAGAAAAAGTCAACCATCGAAGTACAGCAATTATTTTTTAAAGCCTATAAGCAAATCAAGTTGTGACATTAGTCATTGCCTCAATTTTATTAAGATGCATTTTAAAATTAAAAAAAAATCCACTTATTTACCACAATTTAAATATAGATCTTAACCAAGTAGATTTAATGAGCCCTAATTTTTTATAACACAACATAATACTCTGAACAACATACGAAAAAATATAAAAAATCTTGCTCCACCAATTACCGACAGAAGCACACATGATTATTTGCCGACACGAGGCCATTATTAAGTTATCAATTGTCTGAAAATGAGAAATAAAAGTATAAATATAATAATTACTTATTATTAACATTATATTTGACTTCCAGAAAAATTTTAATGTTTAATCTAAAGCGAATAAAGTCTACAAGGAATTCCGAAATAAAAAAAAAAAAAATTTATTTACATCACTTCTTTTCTCTTCCTCTACCTCATTTTTGTCAATTCCAAACTACTCTTCTGCAGGATTAATGAACGTCATTACTACTTTATCCACTACATGACACTACATGCATGCATGTAGAAATAAATTGTTACTTGCTCCTTGATTGTTAAATTCTGACAATGTACACTTATTTAAAACTTGTAATTCACATATTAGTTTATAATATTTAAAATTGATTGTAAAATTCTCCGAAGGATTAATTCCGAAATTGTTAACTTACTATTACAATTGAACTTGAATTTGGCGTTCTTATATTGCTGATACGAGCTTTCATCATCACTGTTCAGTTTTGAAAATCTTTATTGAATATTGATCTAGTGCCTAGTACAGAGTTGCAGACAATTATATCACTTCTGTAGATGTGATCTCTCTCAGCTCTTTCTTCCTTGGGTCCTCGATCGTCAGTCTGTCAGCCCGCGCGCGGCTTGGCAGCTCAGCAGGAGCAGTACGTGCACAGAACGAAGGATGGCGCGCGTGCCGTCATATTGTCGGACGTTGATCGCGGGAAACGAGTCGAAAAATCCGCCCACATCGCTCCTGGAGCGACATACTAGTCGCCGCCCGCCAAGGCAGGTCGGCCTTCTTGAACATCATGGGGTGGCGTTGTTGGTCTGGGGTTCGCTGCGGGGAGTAAGGCCAGTTTGACAGTTGGTCGCACGTACTTGCCAGTCACTGTCTTTACGGTGACCACGCACACCAATCTATCAGGACCAGGCTAGGCGCGAATGATGCGACCTAGCGGCCAACGATCGCTCGATTTGAGGAGGGTGGCGTCCAGTAGGATGACGAAGTCGCCTACGGCAAAACTTTGGCGAGCAACGGTCCACTTTGGCCTCTGCTGGAGTGTATTAAGGTACTCTCGGCTCCAGCGTGACCAGAACTGAGCCCGAATGGCTCTTACGATGTCCCAATGCGAGAGAGCGTCCAAGTTCTCAGTATAAGGCCTGGGCTGGATGATGAAATCGAGTGGGGCTCCAACAAGGAAGAGGCCTGGTGTAAGTACCTCAAAGTCGGAAGGGTCGCCAGAGAGCGGTGTCGAGGGCCTTCTGTTGAGCACCATCTCAATCCCAACTAGTACGGTGGAGAATTCCTCGTAGGTCAGGTGATAGGAGCCCATTACGCGTTGGAGGTGGCCTTTAACTGACTTGACGGTGGCTTCACAGAGTCCACCGAAATGTGGAGTTCCAAGGGGGATGAAGTGCCAAGCAATACCTTGCAAAGCGAGAGAGCCGGCAACGAGGTCTCAGTCGATCTCCACGATTTGTAACGCCTCGCGCAGCTCCAGATCAGCGCGGTGAAAGCAAGTGGCATTGTCGCTCCAGAGTTCAGAGGGTCGGCCGCGACGACCGGTGAACTGAGCGAGAGCACCCAGGAAGGCGGCTGTGGAGAGATCACCGACAAGCTCAAGGTGTAAGGCCTTTGTCGTCATGCACACAAAGACGGCGATGTAACCCTTCGTAGTGCGTATGCCACGTCCTTCTGACGCAAGTACTGAAAAAGGCCCGGCATAGTCGACACCCGTGCGGCCAAAAGCGCAGGAAGGTGTGACTCATGAAGCTGGTAAGGGAGCCATCATCTGGGTCACGGAGCGAGCCTGGAGTCGGGAGCATACGACGCACCGCCGCAAATGAGCCTTGATTCTGCCTGGGCCACCGAGAATTCATGCACGCTTGGCCGCGAAGGCGCTAGTGACCCTGTATCTGCCGTGAAGAGCTCGAGTATGGGCCCAAGAAAGGACCAGCGAGGCGAGCAATGAGGCTGCGCTAAGGATCGGTGGATGCCGCTCTTCGTAAGGTAGCGAGAGGAAAGCAGCAAGAGAAGCCAGGGGGTTCCCTTTTGGCAATCGCTCGCAGTTCTGCAAACAGGCGCGCTCTTCACCGAACGTTTCCGATTGGCTCAAACGGACACAGGCCAGGAAGGCATCTTGAAGCTCGGCGGGGGTCAGTGGTGAGAGCACTGGCAGGACAGGTGGGTGACGCAACTGGCACCAGATTCACCGACAAGTACGCACGAGAACGACGAGTAGAGTGTGAAGCTTGGAATATCGTTTAAGTATGCTAGGCTCAACCAGATGGGTGGCGTAGCAGGCCAACGGCAGGGGTGTCACCTCTTGAAGTGCTTCCTGGGGCCAGGTTCGGTCATTGTCGGCAAGCCACGGCGGACTGTTCCACCACAGGAGATGTTGTCTGAGACCGGACATGTCCGCGCTTCGAGTGGCCGCGTCGGCTGGATTGGACTGCGACGGCACGTACCGCCAGGCGCTCGAGGGTAGCGTGTCCTTTATCTGGGCCACGTAGTTGTTGACAAGGGCGTTGTTGGTTGACTGATCGGAGCGAACCCAGTGCAGCACAATTTGCGAGTCGCACCAGACATAACAGCGCATAATCAAATCTGCTAGTTCTTCGGCCGTCAAGTGCAGAAGCTTAGCAGCCAGCAGGGCGGCGTGGAGCTCTAAGCAAGAAATGGTCATCCGGGCCACGGGCTCGGCCATTGGCTTAAGAGTGCGGATGGGCGCCAGCTTCGTGCGAGCGAGGAGTATGTGGCAGCGGACAGAACCGTCCGTGGCCTGGAGTCTAGAGTACAGGACAGCAGCCATCGCGTGGCCGCTTGCACCGGAAAATACGTGCAGGTAAATGTCCGCTGACGTGACTATTCCGATCCATTGAGGCAGAGATAGACTGGAGATAGCTTGGAGCTCGGTGGCAAAGGCAGTCCACCTTTGAATCATGGATGACGGGGCAGACTCGTCCCAGTCCAGGTTGGCTCACCATAAATCTTGCAACAGAAGTTTGGCGCTCAGCACGATCGGCGCAAGCCAACCATATGGATCAAACGGGCCCGCAAGCGCTGCGAGCATGGTCCTCTTGGTGGTTTGGTGCTGGATGAGGAAAGGTGTTAGCAGGAAGCAATCTAACGGAGGATCTCAGCTCATACCGAGCTCACTGACGAGACCTTTAGCGCCAAGCTGACACCAAGTGGGCCGCAGGCGCACGTCGTCAGGGAGGTCGTCCAGCAGCTCGGGCTCATTGGCTACCTACTTGCATAGAGGGAACCCACCGGCTTGCAGAAGTTCGATTAGCTGGTTACGAATGTGTCCGGCCGTGGCAATGTCGTCGGCACCCGAGAGTATTTGTCGATGCAGTGGTCGTTCATCACCACGGGAACTGCCTCGGGCCAATGGTGTCCTTCGTCCTTGCACAGCTGCTGCACAGTGCGCAAGGAGAGGTACGGTGAGCACGAAGCGCCGTAGGTGACTGTTAACAGCTGGTAGTGCGTGGGTGGTTGGTTTGGATCAGGGCTCCACAAGATACGCTGTAGGTCGACGTCACGCTTGTCAATCCAGATCTGACGAAACATCATGTGGACGTCGCTGCAGAAGGCAATTCGTTGTCATGACATAGTTGGGCTTGGTAGACCAGGTCTTGCCGAGCATGCGCGTCGAGGCCTTGGAATCGAGCGCAGTGCCCCAGGTAATGGGTTTCACTGTAGGACGGGCACAGAGGCAAAGCTGCGTCGGTTGCAAGGGAGCGATAGTGCCGCCCAGAAGATGATAAAGCTGATGGACGGATGCTGGGCGTGCTCGCTGGCCGCGCTAGGCGAGATGCCTCAATGGAGCTGAGAGCGCGGCACTGTCGGTAAAGAAAGTTCGTCATGGCGGCGAAAGTCGCAGTCTCAATCCCAGCCCTTGTGTCGGCGCCCTTGAGCCGCTCAAGCTCGTTCACCCAGGCATGCCAGGTAGTTGGGTCCATGCTGGTCATTGCACAAGAGATCAACCAGTCATTCCACTGGAAGACAGGACGGCCCAAAGCTTGCAACTGGTCCTGATGGCGACCCAGCGTATCAAGAAGGCTCCACAGACCTCTGGCCGACTCATCCCTTTAAGGCCTGATGTTGCGTAGCACCGTTAGGTGGTTGTGTATTAGGAGACGGCAGTGTTCAAACCGTGCCTCGAGCGCGGCCCAAATGGTCAAGTAGTTGGCGCCATCGATCTGGATCGCGTCGAGGGCTGTTTTGGCATCTCCCTCCACGACAGACTTTAAGTAAAGTAGTCACTTGACATCGGTAAGCTGTTGATCGTTATGCACTAGCGCTCGAAAGAGGTCCCAGAAGCTCCCCCAGTCTTCTCTTTTCCCAGATAAGGTGTGAATACTAATTCGGGGCAGGCGGAGTTCACAATTTGATGTAGTGTGCCCGCGGCCCGCGCCACTGTTGCCAGGGGGTGGTGCGAGGGTGCTCCTCGCGTTGTAGAGGTGTGCGCATGACTCTAAGAACTCAGCCTCCAATGTCAAGTACATTTGGGTTAGTGACTCTTGCTTCTCGGGAGGAGGCGTCTCGATGAGCTTCAGATGATTGACCTGACAGTTGCTCCGGTAGCCATCCAGCAACTCAAGCCTCACTTTGACGAGGCTGGTGGTCCAGGCCGAGGGCTTAGTTTGCGTGACGGCCAGCGTGAAACGAGTGATGACGTCTGCCAGAGTGCGTTGGGCGCTAAATAGGTTAGCCCAGCCTTTGTTGGACCTGAAAGAGCAATCATGAGCTTGACGGTTGTACGAAGCTGCTATTGCCGTCGGGCCGAGCCTGGCTTTGTCCTCACTTCCACAAACTAACACGTATGTGTGCGGTTATACGACGGGAAGAAGAAGAGAGAGCGAGAAAGAGAGAGACTTACACCTTATGTACACACACACACGCACATACGCACCCACACGTCCATGCGGGCACGTAGACGCTTGCGTGCATCACGCATTGAGAAAGAGAGGTTAAATGCAAACCTTGACGTACCGCCCGTATTGCGTTTGCTCTCGTCATGACAAGGTATAGGTACACCCGTAAGGAAGGCAATGTGGCCGCCGCTACTGACGAAATAACCACTACTAGCGACACGGCTTCATGTCTGCCATGGCCGTATGTATGAAAAGCGCTGGACCACGGGCTATGCAGTGGCCGCGGCAGCCTTGTATTCAACTTGTGACGTGGATGCTCGTCAGGCACGCGTTAATGGCGGCATGACCTCGTCGTGGCCATGATCAGGTAACGCAAGCCGGACCGCTGGCATAATGGCGGCCACGATGGCTTAATACAACCAACACTTTGATATCAGTAATAGTATACTCAATTACTGACCCAAAAAGACAATCACACTTGTCAGAAAATGCAATTGGTACTGTTGTATTGTTATTTCTTAATACGTAACATCATAACATGTACTATTATCATGCAACTGTTAACGCAGTCTGCAAGAACATCGCTCATCGGTTGACCTAATTCAACCAAAGGCCTCTTTTTCTTGCTCTGGTACTGTTAAAACGTACCATAAAGATAAAAAAGTGTTTTTTTCACGTCTGTTACCTGTCTTCTAAGGTTTCAGTCAAACTCTTGATTCTCGCGACTTGTGAGTACCTTATACACGTAAGTCATAACGTGCTTGCTGAGGCAACTCAAGTGTGTATTGGGAACATTAAAAGTATTGGACTATGCTAAGAAGTGAGGTACAGCACAGAAGGCATGCTGAAAGTGACTACGGCGACAACAGAGAAAGCAGAAATCGCCTCATTTTACTGGCCATGAACTTGGTCGTGTAAGTTAAGGAAACACTGACGGTTACAGCACGAAGCATTAGGAAACTCCGAAGCAGTACTAGTCCTTCATGAGTTGTTTTATCAGTACACTAATACGTTACTAATGTTCCTACCAGATTTCTTATAATTTTTTTGTTCATAAATGTAAGATGTTTATATAGCTTAACTTATAACAGAATCATTATCATTCTTACTAATTTTTTAATACGTTTTATTTGTTTTTTATGTCTGAGGGGTTCTAAAAATTTTAACTTTGTCTTCTTCTGTATTCAATAGCAATGAAAGCAATGATTTAATAGTTAAACGGATATTATTTTTCAAATAAAAAGTATTAAACAAAGTTCAAAGATTAAAAAATTCAAAGGTTTATTGAACAATAGTCATTTTGCTTCTGTTTCTTACTACTGGGAATATTCGATAAAAGTCTCCATCTAAGACTATTATTTTATTCCTAAAATTTTATTACTACTAAATAAATGTCTTAAGACACTATCTAAAATTTTTAACGTTTTTTTTTGTGTCACAGAAGCTTCATCCCAAATAATTACTTCTACATCACGTAATTTTTGTTTATTTGACTTAAACTGTAAGAAAGCACATTCTATAGTACTTAAGTCTAAAGAAACTCTCAAAGTTCTGTAAATGGTCATCCCCCTTAGAAGCAAAGTAGAAGAAATACCTGTCTAAGACATTGCAATAATTTTCATTTCAATTGAAATATAATAACTAATAAAAGTTTTGTTTAGAAAAGTTTTTCCAGATCTACCAGGACCATCAATGCAAAAAATTTTTTTTTTCAAATTTTATTATTACTTGAAAAATTGTATGTTGATCAAGATTAACTAGTAAAAACATTTTATGAAATTTATAATTACAAAATTTTTTTTTGATGTTGTCAGTACCAGTATTTTATTTTATTGTTTCTTTTGGTTCTGGTAAACTGAAATTCTTACAAGGCCTATTTAAAGAATTAAATATTCCGTTTAAATGTAAAAGAGCTTGTTTTCATCATCTTTACAATTTTTTAAAAAAATTTCTTATATTTGTTCCAAACAATATTGCCGAAAAAATTTATCAACATAACAAATATCCCATAGAAATAGCTGATTTTTGTAAGTACTGTAAGTAATCTTACTAACTGTTCTTAAATCTATGGAAGAAGTTTCTCCTGCTATTTTTTTCATTATGATTTTTAAATAAAGCCTTTCCTGATCTTTTAAAAAAACTACATTCAATCTGCCGACTGTAATATTTTCTTTAACGCGTTTCCGTTTATTTCACTGTTTTGTTTTATTGTTGAATGTATAACATTTAGAAATGTTTACGTATCTTATTGATTTTGTACTTTCATTAATTTTATTCAGTTCAAACCATGCTTTTATAGGGGTGTTCTTATTGGTGAGTGATTCCTCAATTTCACCTTCTTCGAAAACTATGTTTTGTTCATATTCAACGTGAACAGGAAAATAAGATACTGAATGACTTCTCTCACAAAGAGGAAATTATTAGAGTCTTAATGTGGCCTCTATCAGGCATAAAGAACGACCTTTAATGAATTAAGATCTTCGTCGTTTATCTCAGTATTATTCTTTTTACTTTCGTTTCGATTTCCTTTTTTAATTCTACAAAAAGCTCTATTTCTTCTTTCATAGATGTAGTCAAAAACATATTCAATGCTTTGTATAGATTAACAACATTGAACATTTACAGGACAATTATATTTTATCAATCAGTATTTGTTGTGTTATCGTTTATTTAATAACTATAATTTATATTATGCCTTCGGTTTTTAAACTCTTGCCAACGAAAGAATAACTATTCTAATGACTTGAGCTTTCCCTTCGAAGTGCCATCAAAATCTAAATGTATCATTTTTTACCTCCAAAACTAGTACTTATCCAGGAAGAAGGGTATATTTTGAATCTTTCATCGTGATCTTTTGCTTTTGCTTTAAATTACATTTATAGAACCTTGGCATGCACAATATTTTTTACTACCTCAAAGAAAAATGACGGAAAAAAATTGTTCTAAGACTTTATTTAATCATTATTAGTATCGTACAAGATGGTTTTCATAAATCTAAACTTGCTGCAGCTTATTACAATTTATCTCTTACTTCTCGGGGTCCTAAAAGTATTCAAAAATTTTCCTTAACAACACACAAAAATCCTAACAACTATACCATGATTCTCCTATCAGTCACCCGTAAGTCTATTTAAAAGTTATTAAGTCCACAAAAATTTTGTAAACATCTTTTTCATTAGTGGAAGCTTTATTGTGCGAGAATACTTACTTTCTGCTTTATGATTTGATAGAGGACTTAAGTATGTTGTATGCAATGCTTTGGTCATAAGAATCAGTGTAGCATCTTTTTTTAGGTTTATGGACTTTAATAAAAACATGCAAGACATTTGAATACAATGAAATATTATGTATTAGCCATGAGCTTAAGAACTTCACTTTGTGTAATTTTAGTAAATAAGAAGTATAATTTTAATAAAAGAATAAATAAGATACACAAAGAGAAAAAAAGAAACTGTCTGAAAGTCAAATAAAACTTTTTTTTTGTTGCTAACTATACCTTGCTGCTTATTTGTACGAGATGTGTAAAAAATAATAAAAAACGATCGACAAGTGTCCTCTATAAGACAATTTACATCTTTCTTTAATCCAACTATTGTCCTTGGAAAAAATAAATCTTCCAACGCAAATTGAATACTAGCTGCAACTTTGCTTATAAGTCCTCCTCCACCATTTATACTGAAAACTGAGTTTGCAGCAATTTTGAGATTTAAAAAAGGAGTTAGAACGATCCTTCCGCACCTTGTAACCAATGTTCATGTCAGTAGTAGTAATAACGTAACAAAATTCCAAACATTTAGGCAGTAACACAACATCAAAACCAAAAACTTTACAATTTTCGTACTGTCAAAAATTGTATACATTATTCGTCACTTTCTTAAATGTACTGACAATTTCTTTGTTAATCTTATACAGATCAGCATTTCTTTAGAAAAACATCGCAATTTTTTTTTGCCTTTGTAAAATGCTTAGAATTTTTTTATAGCTTCCTTATCATAGGTTGCAAAGCCAGCATTAGAAAAAAAGTTAGACACAAACAATCATATGTTATGCTTAATATTTTTATCTCTTCTTATCTTAGCATTAATAAAAACCTCTATCTATACTATATGTTGAGGTTTAAAAATAAAGTAAACTAAGTTTAGATAAAAAAGACAATTATTTATTTACTTAGAAGAAAATGTATAAAAGAAGCTTGATAAAACAACAAAAATACTCGTGAGACACTAGAGGTTCATAACGCAGGACCCAGATCGAACCACTTTTTAAAGCAACCGTACGTTATGTATGCCACGAAGGAAAAGCATATCTGCACCATCATTCAGCTCCAATAAATAAAGACGCTGACGCTATCTTTTGAGAGAGAGGGAAGAGCATATGTCAAGTGCTGCCGAATAAGGGAAGCAGAGTGTGCTCTTGCATGTGCATACATGCAACCATAAAACATCTTGCAGTGTGAATAAAAACGTATTGCAGCAATATTAATGCTGTATCTATACTGATATTTGTTCGGAAAAAAACTTTTAATTCTATGTCGATTGTATGTTTAATTATTGCTTTAATAGCATTGAATTAACACTGATTTATTGTTGGCTTCACTTTTTTATATAGACAATCAAAACGCTAAAAACTGATGTACGTTTAGTTTTCTTGGAATCCACCCTTCCAAAACAGTCTTCATATTCCCCTGATCTGTGTCCTTTTTTTTTGATACAAAGAAACAGAAATACCAAATCTTTCTTTTAAACATTACACTTTTTAAAATTCATTTAAACATGAGCCTTTAAAAACCAGAGGAACACTTTTATAGGATTTACTCACATTTTTTAGAAACAAATTTGCTAATACCTTGATGTTATCTAAACATACGAAGCAGGTTTTGTACAACAATTCTTATAGTACTTCTACCATAAATCATTGAGAAGTTGCTGGTTTATTTAATAATATAAATGGCATGACTTTAAATTGCCACATCTCTTGCTTAATAGAGAAAGTGGTGATTTCTCCATCTTAATTTTTTATTTTCATTTTCCAGTAGCCACTTTTCAAAGTTAATTAAGAGAACCACGATTTTTCTAATTGTCCATCCAACGTCTCATCAGATTGTTATAAAGGATATAAATTTTTTATCTTCGTTGCATTAACTTTTCTAAAATTAACACAAAGTTTCCTAAAACAATCTTTCCTATTAGGATGACTGCAAAACACCAGGAACCTGGTGATGTTTTAATTAGGCTTTGTTTTTTGATTTCTGTTATTAAAGTGTAAATTTTTTTTGTTTTTTAATAAAGACTTTTCTTGGTGGCTATCTAATCGGTCTTGTTTCGTTCTCCAAGTGTATCTTATGATCGATTAAATGACGTTTTTCTTAGAACTTTGTCATCTTCAAAAACATCTGCATACGTAATAAGTGAATCTACAACCCTTTGACTTCTGGTAATAATCCAATTCTTCTGAATGTACGGTACGGTAAGAATCAAAGAAGAATCCTCGATGGCTGAGCCAGGTCAAGCGAGGTCAACCTACAAATTGGCCCTTTTTAGGGCCATTACAGTGATTAGCGTATTAAGGCTATTTATTCAAGCTTAACCGGGCCAAAAAAGGGACCGATTACACACGAAGGGGGTCCAGTTGACCTAGTCGTCTGTCGCTTCTTAAACGTATATTCAACTTTACAGTTATTTATACACATCTTTTCTGAAATATGCATGAGTATAAAAAATGTTGAGAATGCAGAATGAAAAAAAATTTGAGTATTTCGTCCTAAGTTCTTTGTTTCATAGTAATAACCCTTCTACTTTGAGCTAAATTTTGCCGATACACAAATATTTTACTTTTTTTTTAAATGTATAACAAAAAATGTTCTTGACAATTAACCCTCAGAAATATTCAAAAAGTCTATCTTAAATTTGCGGAAACGGCAATATAATTAGTTTATGATACTTTCGTAACACGTTAAAAAAAAGGGTAAAAAAATTGTGTGTAAGAGTTCTAAATATGTAATGTTTTTTGTATTACGAAAAAATAGTATAACATTATATTATATAATCAGCGAAAAATAGAACACAAAGAGTTAGGCAACACCAACGTAAGCTATAAGATTTTGTGTTACAACTGTTGTGAACAATATACAGTTGAAATGAGAAGAGCACTTAAAAAAAAGAGAACATAAAAATGAGCACAAAACTGAATATATGGTATATATGCATTGAAATCCCAATAAGAATTTATTTTAACGGAATAATGTAAGGGTCTTAAATGTTAAGCTACATTATAAGAAAAATTTTATTTTTAAAATACTTTATTTAAAGTTTAATAATGATAACATTTATGAGAAAGAGAAGCTACAGACATTAAATCTCACTCATAATAATTCTTTAAATTTTACATTGATGATTCTGCCGTAACTTGCTCAGATTGTGTTGAGTTTCGCACTTGCATACCATAATAAAATTTTAATAGTATAAGAACGTTAAATAGTGTTAAATGTCGTCATTTTTACTTGACATATTGTCTAATACCAGTATACTGATTTCTTTACTAAGATAATCGATACTTTAGAGTCGAGTTTTTCATTACGACTTATGTCCACAACTCAATTTCACTCATTAAAACTTTCACCGGAAAAAAATAAGGCTTATCTGGCACTGAGGTGTGTAAACATTATATACATCAGCTGTAAGAGATAGGATATGTACCTTTACCCCACTCAAAACTAACAAAGACGTGTGAGTTTTTCCTTTATACATTTTGTCCGCATATTTACACCTTGCTAACAGTTTTAACAAAAAACAGTTTAAATTAGTTACTTTTTGGATTAAAAATGCAAGCCTATGGTCTCTTTTCGAAGAAAAAAACATAAATTAACAAATCTTCACGACAGCAGTACCAGAAGTTGTTACAACTCATATAGCCCACCTTTTCTACTTGCGTATTTCGTGCGTACAAACATTTTATTCCATTCCGACTCTTCATGGAAAAATCACTCGGTGTACGTGTGTAGGTCTACAAACGACAGTTTTTTTATTGCATTTAAAGGTGGTTAATGAGGTATTGGTGGACAAGTCATTGTAATACGTATATGAGTCATACGAGCACTAAAAACCTCTTAAATTCCAGTACAAATTTTTTTTTTCTGACCGTATCTTACCTCAAAGTGCCCTTTTTTCTGTATTAGAGCAATCAATTCTAGCTAATTTTTTTTTTTTTTTCATCACTGTTGGGCTAAAAAATAAGACACATATCTTTGGGTTTCGTTCAATTAAGCTCTTTTTGCTACATAAATGAAAAAATGGTAGTAGTGCTTCCAAAGTTGGTAGCTAAGCGCTGTATATCTGGAGTTAAACGAAAGCAAAAACATAGTCGTAATAATTAAAATACAAATCCCTCAATTTCATGCCTCAAATAAAAAGTTATAGTGATTTCATAAAAAATACTAAATTTTAACCAAAATCACATTATTAGCGATATTTACGCTCTCATTCGAACAGGTGTAACATTTTAAGGAAGGCATAAGATCGAACGAAAATTGTTTTAAATCGATATGTCTTGACTTGAGATTTTTATTAAGCCCAGTAAAAAGACTTAAGCTGTTGAAGTTGCACTTAGAACGTGTGAGAAAGAGATACAATTATTAAAAAAACAATGTAAACAGACTTTTCCCAAAGTTCGTATAACGATTGACTAGTTAATCTCGTAGTTGCGTCGCTTCATATATTTGTTACTTATGTTATGTACAGTAGAAATACCATGAAAAAATTTTTTTTTAACCCACTTCCTTTTTAACACTTTTTTAAGTCGATCTGAGCAAGTTACAACAGAATTACTTTTATATGTCAGTGACAAAATTTTTCACGTACAATTCATTGATCTTCAGTAATTGTGCCAATATAATTGGTGTGCTATCAATTGATAGTTTTGTGTAATGTGTATACTTGAAACTGTTCGGCTTGCGAGTAATTAAATCTCTGCTTTAAATAAAAATCATTCGTTTTATTTGAAGTAATATGCCAACTAAAATTTTTTTTTGATTCATTGGTTTTTCTATTAATTTACAAAAAAAAATCGTAAGTAATGCCTAAAGTTAGTAAAGAGCCTAATGCGTCTATAAACGAAACGTTATCAAATAAAGAACATGTTGTGTTCTTTATTCGGAAGCTTGCCCCAAGAAATAAGCCAAAATTCTTTAAATAACTTCACACATATACGCTTAATTTGCTAATTAAGAAGCAAGTAAAAAGTGAGTTCAAATATATTTAGGCTTAGCAAAAAAATATACGAATCATAGCATGTTAAGTTTTGCATTTATGTAGTGCACTTAAGACAGCACTCAAAGTACTTTGCATTTTTATTACTTACATATTAGTATTTGATAGCTTGCAACTATCAGCATATGAAATATGCAGTCATTTGCTCACAATAAATTTTGTGATGTGCATACAATGAATAGTAAGTCAGTTAATATATTTTTAAACTTAGTAATAAAATATATAAATAAAATGATAAAAAGAATGTTATAAAGTATATTGCTGACAACAGTAAAGAGTGGATTCAATGCTTTAGTTGAATTTTTCCGCCTAAAGCGGCCATGAACTTCTGGCTTACTAATTATTTTCAGATCCTCAAAAATGTTATTAATTTTCTGACAAAAATCTTATACATAGCTCAATACCTTTAAAAAATAAGACCTTGTACTATCAGGTAGTAGATTAATAAAAGATAAAAACATGATAAGTTACTGGCTTCAACTAAAAAGTTTTATTCAAATTCTGTATTAAATACTTCAATGAGTAACTCATGGTTAAACTTTGACGTTTATTCAAGAACGCAGACCAATTTTCCAATAGTACTTGACTTTTGTTTTATTGAATAGCTTGACATATACGGTTTTACATAAACGTTGAAACTGGATGGTGTGAGAAACATACAGTGTTATATGAGTACTTCAGCAAAATTCATAAGTTAACTTTGGTAAACTATAATTAGTGGAGAGGTTAAATAAAAATCGAAATATATTTTATGTAAATTTTATATTAAAACTAATGACTTACAAATAATTAGGAGCGACAATAAATAAATTTCCATTTAGTGTAGTGCGTAATGTACAAGGCGCTAGGTAAGGTATCTGAGAGTGTTCAATTAACCGATATTTATTATTTTTATGAACCATACATGCATGTTAATGTTCACAGATCGTTATTTCTTTAAAAGTTTCTACAAAAAAGTAAATAATGTTATGTAATCAAAGAATTTTGAGAATGGCACCAAATTCCTTTTCAGAATTCTCCATATTTGTTAGAATAACAGTGCCTATTTCATATTGTATGCCATGAATATTAATGCTGCTGTTAGCTA
The DNA here is from genome assembly GCF_036245765.1 of Copidosoma floridanum. Taxonomy (NCBI): domain Eukaryota; kingdom Metazoa; phylum Arthropoda; class Insecta; order Hymenoptera; family Encyrtidae; genus Copidosoma; species Copidosoma floridanum. The sequence continues at coordinate 1,910,150 of NW_028321893.1, forward strand.
TTGATTTGTTGACGCTATTATCGATTTCAGTACAAACTGGTATATTAAATGCAGACTTGTCAACAGGATCTAAAGTTAGTATTTTGTTATATTGAGTAGTGTTGAAAATTTGGCACGTTTGCAAAACTTGCTTTTTCGCAATAGTTACTAATAAATTCCTACTTCCACTTGTGGAACAAGCATTAGCTTTGATTAATGGAGTAATGGACACATGGACCATTTTTTCCCAAAATACATGGGTAGTGGGTAAGAAAATGGAACTTGGGTTTAAGAGGACCAATAAGCTTTATGTATTTATCGTTTAACTGTCTAATGAACTCTCGTAAATCTGAAATATCGGATGAAACGATGTGGGGTGATAGATATATGTCATTTATTTTTCTGAGTACTTTGAACATCTTCCAATATTCGTTATTTTCAGGTATCATGTCCCTTATAATCAGCCCTAAAAAATAAATAAGGTTAAGCATTTCTGCAGCCGACATTTTTAAAATTAATTTACCTTTTAACTTGTTAAAAGCAATGAGTGAGGGCTTGTTTGTCTTTTTTCCGAAATCAAACATTTGAATTTTACTGTTTAACGTATCTAACGAATATAGTTTCTCTTTATATACATGCTCATCAAAAATTGCCCGAAGGACATATTTACAAATACCCTCATAAAAGCCATGCATCATGTCAACGCTAATATTTTCAAAAATATTATAGTCCATCACATCATGGAAAGTGCACGTCTTTTTTACCCTAGTACTAGGTGCATTGTTTTCTGCCAGATCTTTTTCATAATTCGTACAATTTCTCAGTTTCGTTTCATCTGCATTCGTCAATAATGCAGTTTATGCCGATGTAGCTTTGTAAATACGGCAAAATGATTGAGCAGTAAAAGATTCTGTAAAGCCAAGTATGCTATTAAGGCCGAGATTATCACCTAAGAGTAAAATTAATTGAAATTCAACTTTTTTTTTGGGACCATCAACATCAATCTCTATACCTTAAAGTTTCAAAAAATTAAGTTCTTCAATAATCTTTTTAAACACCAAAGCATTATTGTATTTTTCTTTATTTTCAACGGAAACTAAACCTGCAAATAAAATGCTATTTAAACGAGATACAATGTGCGGTGGGAGGCATGCTATTAGAGCATAAATGACGCCAAATTTATTGGTGCCAGTGTGGGATCCCAGAGGGTTTCCTACCTCTAGGTCATCATAATATACGTACAGTGCTAAGACAATGTCATTTTGAAATTTTTTAGCATATTTTGTAAGCCATAATTTTCCTTGCATACAGTTTGAGATCACGAAAGTTTCCTGTTTTAATTCATTGATATAATTTTCTATTTGATTCCTTAGATTTGGGATTTGTAAAAAAAATTTAAGGGAATCCCGAAGTAAAACTTGTACTGCTTGTAAGCTTTTAGATATATATTTTACAGAGTTTTAAGCGCATTCTTTTTAAAAAGTTTTTCCGATCTCAAACAGTTCAAATTCAAACAAGCCATAACTTTTTAAAATTTGAATTCTTTTTGATTCAGTATCAACTTGTTCAAAAACACTTCCGTAAGAATTTAGGCGTGCTAAAATTTCGTCAATAACAGTATTTGGCACATTGTATTTTTTTTAAATATCGATAATCTCTACCTGAATCGATGGTAAAAATGCTTTTTTTGTGCAATTGGCAACATACTCAATCACTGTTTGTACTAGCTTTCGCAGATACGTAGAATCACCGTATAGATCTAGAATAAAATTAACAATGCACTGTAATAAAAGTCTATTACTCATTTTGATCTGAGCCGTTAATTTAATAGTAAGCTACAATCACCTCACAATTTTTTCTTGGAAACGTAGGGTAGACTAATACAAAGCAAATCACAATAAAACTGTCTTTTGATTCGTTGGCTAAATTGAATAAATATTATCAGTGATTAATGATAGGTACCTAGTATATTTTGAACAGCAGAAAAACTTTTAAATGTCTTTTCTATTTTGTATACCCCTGCCTGGATAAAAGAATGAACGTAGTCGCATAAAGAGGGCCAGTAAATAAACTAGGCCGATACGAGCACACGCCGAATCCAGCACACGTCCCCCTCCCTGCCCACGTGCACGACTGTGCGCGGACAGCTACGACTCTGCACGAAGCGCTAGGGGTTGTGCACAGCTTCCTTCTCTCTGGTTTGCCTGTAGGAGAGCGTGTTGTTTTGTATGTATATGGATTAGAGGCCCAATTACACACTTATATCTGTGAGGTGTGAGGTGTGACAAATAAGTGTTACCTTTCCAAGGTAATACGTGTACACATATACATGTTTATCTACATACATAGATAAATACTTACGTACGATGCGTGTATGTATATATTATTATAAAGATTTTTAATTTAAAATGTATAATGGATAGGTAATAGGGTAGGATTAGAGTTAATGATGTAGCGAAGAATATTTAGATCGAGTGGTCATTGGTTGCAATTTGACTATGAATAGACTTTTTTATGGGTGAACTGTTTATGCACAGCAGAAATAGAATAAGGAAAACAACAGCAGTAGGAATCATCTTGTTTGTGTATCGACAGGTCCTTCGTTTGAATTTGACTACCAGCCTATGTATAATGTGTTTTATTGGTGGACTGTTTACGCACAGGTAAAATCAGCAGTAGGAGTTATCTTACATTATTATTACCTTTCTACGTATATCTAAAAGATCCAACGATACACTCACCTATAGGATACATCAGTAGCCAGAACTATCTTTCATTTATGACCGAAGTGTCTCAGCCATGCGCTCTTTCGCATGCAGTACAACCAATACTTATTACTAAGACAGGGTTTATCTGAATAGATACGAACACGAATGGGACAAGGATGGAATTTTAAAATTATAAGGTGATAAGTTTCGTTAAAAACAAATTTTATTTAACTTTTTTATTATTCATTTTTTAAGTAATAAAAATATTTGTCTTACAACATTTTAATAAAATTTAGTTTGTATATAATACTTCAACATTCTTTTTTTATATAATACTTCGACATACTTTTTTTTTCTTCTTTTCTCCATTGATAGTACTCTTTCTCTTCCTTTTTTTTCTGACGGTTGTCGAGTTTTTAAGTTCAACTGGTGGCGATGGGGGTGGTAGTGGTGGCATATTATCCTGCTGACTGAGGTTTTTAGTTGATAAATCCAGAGGCTGCAGTACATCACTATTCGGGCCAACTATTGGCGACGCTGCCTCAGACATCACCAATTGTTTGACGGGTGACCATGTAAGATCAATTATTGGTGGTGATGCAGGTCGCTGTGCCGGTGATGTTGCCCGATGACTAGTATGCTTCTTTTCGAACTCCTCCATAAATGAAGGAGTTGGGCTTAATGGTGATATCAACGGCAAACGTATATTTAGTATTACTGGTGGTATAGGGTCAACATTTGACAACATTGCCTTTGATGCCGGTGACCACGTGAGGTCAATTATAGGCGGCAGTTCAGGAGGTGGCGGTGACCACGTGAGGTCAATTGTGGGCGACAGTTAAGGAGGTGGCGGTGATGTCTGACGTCTAGCGATTTCACGCTGTTCATCGAACTCCTTCGTAAAAGAAGGAGTAGGACTTATTGATGTTATCGGTGGAAAGGGTCCATCGAATAATAACGGTGATGTTGGGTGAGCAGCCAATCTCTGCCAAAACAAATCATCGTCGTTGCGGTCATCACTTTGTAAATATTCAACTAATTCACCCAGCTCTTCTTCAACTGGCAGCGATGGAAAAAGGCGATCAGCGATGAGTGGCCCTGCATCCTGAGAGTTGGTGGTTGGTGAAGACTGAAACAACTGCTTGCAGACTTTCATTTCCAAACTCTCCGTCGGTGTAAAAGATACTTGGCGAGAATCCATGTCGGTAAATGAATGAATTTCTGAGGGACTAACACCTCGTTTAAATAGGCAGTCGAACAGCTACGCCGAAAAATTGTAGTATGAGAAAAGGATACAATTATGTCTGCTACTATCTCTCTTCTTAAAATGCAAATAGCATTATACATATAGAAATTCGTGAGAAGGGGAAAACTACGTCTTTCATCTATTGGACCATCAGTGAGCAGAAATCCATAAATAAGGAAAAATCGTATTAGAAAAGGATACAATTATGACTGTATCTATCACTCTTCTTTAAATGTAAACAGCATTATACATGGAAAAATTCATGAGTAGGGGAAAACTGCGTTTTGTAGCCATTGGACCATCATTGTGCGAAAATTCATGAGTAGGGGAAATGGCACATCCAAAATAAACCCCCCCCCCACCTAATACGTACATGTGTATGTACGCAAGTTAGTCATGCACTTGATTTTCTTCGAGTGGCAAAATAAATTTGCCCACTTCTACAACAGCATTCAAGGAAGCAACAAGTCTAAAAGAAGAAAACAGCAAACAAGGAGCTCAATTCCAGAAGGAAAAGGAAAAAGAATATCAAAGGTAGCCGAAACAGAAACAGCAGTAAAGGAAGTGATCCATAAATTTGACGCAGCAAAAGTAAGAGTGCCTCGATTTTAAAATCATAAAATCTTTTGCTTTTTTCCCTTACATAGTTGCCTAAATATATGTGTCTAAAGTTGTTCCTACTTTTTCCTAAAACTCGCTTGACTAAAACTATCTCTCTGAAAAACTTTTCGTAAAGAAAATATTTTTCATAATTTTTTTTCTGACGCATTTTACTTTAAAATCAAGCTACTAAAAAATTTTTTTTTCAAAACTAAAAATATTTTTTCTCGTAGTTTATTATATCCATCTACATACGTTTGATACAAGCTACCTTTCATAAATTATTTTTACTTTTCTTGTACGCGATTTAACGCAACAAAGGTGAGAGTGCTTCGATGTTAAAATCCTAAAACATTTTTCTCTTACAAAGTTAACCAAATTTAAGCTTCTAAAATTATTTGATACTCGCTTGACTAAAACTTTTTGTAGTAAAAATATTTTTTCCCAACACGTTTTACTGTAGCTACTAAAATTTTTTTTCAAACAAAAAATATTTTTTCTCAATTTTATTATATTAATCTACATAGGTTTGATACCAACTACTTTTCATAAATTATTTTCTACTTTTTCTTATACGCGCTCAACTAAAACTATATTTCTAAGAAAAAATTTTCCGAGTGAAAATATTTTTCCTGACACATTCACCGTTTACTTATTTTTCATTCTCAAAGTGAAAATTACTTTTCCTTTCACATAATTCATTACATCTACTACACATGTTTCATTCACACTGCCTTTAAATTTTTTTTTTATTTTTCAAAACTTAAATTATTTTTGTTCGTTTTAGCTTGACTTAATTTCTGTATCCACACCAGCATTAGGAAGAAAATAGCTAGGACGATAAGCAGCAGCAAGCAGTGTGCCATAAAGTTACAAGGACTGAAGTATCCCATGAGACTCATTCAGCAGCAGCAAAGGTAAGTTATCTGTATTACAATGATTGGTTTTATTTTTTCTTTCTACGATGTATTGTGAAAGAATGTTTTCACTTTCTACTGCGGTCATGATCTTCAGATTATAAATTTCAACCATTTCTCAGATAGAAAAAAAGTATTTTTATTTTTAAATAAGACATAATGCAGTGTTCATTCACGTATTCCTACTTTTTTTACAGCATTACAATGGTCAAGACAATATTGACTCATCATTCAAGAAAAAATTCAACATCACGGTCTAAAGATTGATCAGTAGAAGAAAAAGGAACAAAAAAAATAGAAAAAGGTATCTTTTTATAATTTTTAGTTTTTCCAATTTGACTTCCTTATAATCTAACATCACTTTTAAACTAAAAATTTTTTATAGAGAAGATGTCAGTATTATTTGACGATGTCTTCGAACAAGTGTGTAAAAATTTCATCCCGCTACCACCACCAGTTTCACCAATTCAACCAGATGGTCCTTTATGGTGGCTCTTTGATGAAGAGGATAATGACAACGACGATGAATTACCTTATCAAAATCAAACACAACCAAAAGAAGAATTAGAAAAGCCAGCAATAAAAGAAGACGTCCTTTTAACGCCACCTACAACAGAAGTAAAGGATATACCGCTACCATCTCCTATATCATGGAGCGAGTGGATGGAGCTGTACAAGCAACCACCACCACCTCCTTCATCATCAACACCACCATTACCACCAGCTCCGACTATACCATCACCATTTAAAGAATCACCGCCACTACTACTATCACCAACACTACCATCAACATCATCGCATCAGCAGCAGCAGCAGCAGAAGTCACCATTGTCAATTCAACCGCTGCCAGAGAATATTGAGGAATAGACAGAAGATGATAAAAAAGAACTGGATATGAGAGTCCAAATCTTGCTAAAGCAGCAGAAGTTAAAAATAAGGACAGGTGAAATCATAAATATGATGAAAGTTCGGTTGAAAATAATCGAAAATAATCGGAAAAAATTAGAAGAAAAAGAGAAGCGTCAAGCTGCCCAGCTGAAAAAAAAAAACAAAGCGATTAAATCAAAAGAAAAGAAAAAAAAAGAGAAAATGAAAAAAGTAAAGAAAAAAATGTTAATGAAGAAAAAAAATTATAGTTGTTCAAATAATAAAAATTATATTTGTAATTTCGTAAGAATATAACTGTTTTATAAAATGTAATAAATATTATTTCATTTTTTTAATATTTAGTCTTTTATTGTAACATAATGTTAAACTTCTTTTTAGATAAGAAAAAAAACTTTTAAAATTAAAGTTCTACCACAATTATTAATTAATTTTTTGTTTAATGTTAATACCTTTCTAATAACTATATTATTATCATACCTGTAATACTGACTTGTAAGGTATTTACCACCACCCCAAGTCATCTCTTTTTCTCATTCACACACATACACACTTGCTTCCCACCCCTATTTAAATATGCTTTTTTGCTAAACTCTGAAGGTATTTAAAGGAGTTTATGTTGACAGAGCAGTTCATTTTAACCCAGTGACTCGATTACTAAGCTTTCTTCTGTTAGAAGTCATGGCTACTGTACAGCATTTCAAGGATTAGGCTACTTGCCTGCGGCAATCATATTAACAAGTTGTTGAAAGTTAAGTCAACGCTGCTCAAATTCAAAGACTGTTAGATTGTAGTCTTGTAACAGTGAAGGATGCTGATACTTTTAGTAAGAGTTGCAAGTTAACAACCTCTGAAAAACAAAAATTTCAGGCAGCTGTGGCTTAACTCAAAACTACCGTACAATTTTTTTATGACCATTTGGAAATAGTAGAGGCGGAGAGAATTTTTATAGATGAACCTCAAGTTTTTGTGGCAGACAGTAAGCAAGAAGTGACAGCAGCAGCCAAGGCATTCGAAAATGAACCTGCAATTTTTATACCAGAAAGTATACAAAAAGCAGGCCTTGCAATAAGCGTCCAAGGTAAAGGTGTGACAGAAATGAGCCCTACAACAAGCATTCAAGATGAAGGTATGATAGAAGCGACAGCAGCTCCCGTTCTTCAGGATGATAGATCAGTAAATTAAAATGACGTTAATAGTGCATTTGAAAAACGCATTACGACAGCTTTGATCGTAAATTTAAAACACATAGATCTAAAAAAGTTATTAAAAGACGCTAAACATGAGTTTGTAAAATGGATTCATCGATCTCTTAGTGAATATGAAGCATTAAAAGTAAATACAGTGTTGGCAGCTGAATATGTAATAGTTAAAGATAATTTTGAAAATGTAGATTTAAAATACTTTAACACAAAATCACGAGCTATATTTCAGACAACAGACTTGAATGAGTGGTTTGATGTGAATATACAACAGCCAATAGAAAAAAATATGGATGATTTTAGTGACAAAAAATCAGGCTGGTCTTTGCTTTCAATTTTGAATTTAGTTGTAAATATTAATAAACTGAATCCTATGCGAGGTAGTTCTTTTATAGATTTGCCAGGTTACATTAAAAACAAAAATGCTTGTGTAAATGTAGTGAACAGAGACGTTCAGTGTTTTAAATGGGCTATTCTGTCAGCAATACATTCAACAAAAAGAAATCCAAATCGGGTCTTGAACTATGTTCAGTTCAAAAACAAGTTACAGTTTGATGGAATTGATCTTCCTGTTAACCCGAAGCAAATTAGGAAATTCAAAAACCAAAACAAAGTATCGGTGAATTTATATTTTTTCAAAAAGAGAAATGATGTATACAATGTTTTTCCCAGTCACTTAACAATAAATAGAAAAGAAGTCCATGTGAATCTTTTACTTCTTAAAAGCTTCTATGTAGATCATGAAGAAAATGATGATATAAATAAAGGTAATAATCATTTAAATCAAGAATACAAACATCATTACGTTTGGATAAAAAATTAATCTCGCTTGGTATGTAAACAATTATCTAAACGTGGACATGCAGTACATACATGTGATCGTTGCTTTCACTATTTTTCGTCAAAACAAAAGTTAGAAAAGCATGAAGTCGATTGCAAAATTCTAAATAAGTGCAAAATTATACTGCCCAATAGAAATCAGAAAGATGATATACTACAATTCAAAAATTTTACGTATAAAAACAAACTACCTTTCGTTGTATATGCAAACTTTGAGTGTTTGCTAGAACCTACGAAGAGCAGTCGTGCTTATCAAAGTCGTAGAGCATTCAGTATTGGTTATTTTGTTAAGTGCTCTTACGACAATAGCAAATCAGAATATAAGAGTTATAGAAAAAGTGACGAAAACGATGATGAAACACCTGCTAAGTGGTTTGTACGTTTTTTGTATCTTCTTGCTCTAAAACTAGAAGAATTAAACAAAAATCCTATAAAAATGACAAATTTGACACTTGAAGAACAGTTTAAATATAATGAAGCTTCTTTGTGTCACATATGCAACCAACCATTTAGCTTGAATGATATAAGAGTTAGAGATCACTGTCATCTCACTGGAAAGTAAGTGTACTTTTTTGTAACATATTATATCATAAAGCGTACAATATTTTTTCATTTAAGATACCGTGGTCCCACTCATAACAAATGCAATCTTAATTATGAAGACTCAAGAATGATACCCGTAATTTTTCACAACCTGAGCGGATATGATTCACATTTGTTTGTAAAAGAACTTGCTACATGCTTTCCGGGAAGAATCCAACTTCTACCACAAACAAAAGAAAAATACATTTCATTTACAAAATATGTGGAAGGGACTGATGTCAGTCTTCGATTTATTGATTCCTTCAAGTTTATGACTTCATCTCTTGATAAATTGTCATCTTATTTAAAGGAATTTAAAATATTGGAAACGGTATTTTTAAATGATGATCATTACATTACAGATCAAATAAATTTATTTAAAAAAAAAGGTGTGTACCCTTACGATTATACATTTTCTTTTCGAAAATTTAAGGAACGTAGGCTGCCATCAGAAGAAAGTTTCTACAGCAGCTTACTCGAAGCCCATATCAGTGATGAAGAATATGAACATGCTATAAATATTTGGAATACTTTCAACGTACAAACACTTGGGCAGTATTCCGACTTATATTTAAAGACAGATGTATTGTTACTAGTTGAAATATTTGAAAACTTTGAAAATAATTGTCTTGAGGCATATTATTTAGATCCAGTTTATTATTACACAACGCCTGGCCTAACATGGGACGCGATGTTGAAATTTACAAATGTTCGTAATATGTGCAAAGTATTAAGATCGTTACACATATATAATTTATATAAATAAAATTATAATTACAGGTAAAATTGGAACTGTTGACTGACATAGATATGGCTATGTTCATCGAGCGTAGAATTTGTGGTGGTATAAGCCAATGTTGCAATCGGTATGCCAAGGCCAATAATTCGTACATGAAAGAAGGCTATAAAGCTAATAAAAGTGATAAATATTTGATGTATTATGATGTTAATAATTTGTATGGATGAGCTATGACCAAACCATTGCCTTATAGAGGCTTTAAATGAATTTAAAATGTTAGTCGAGTTGGTATTTTGAACGTGGCAGATAATGGAGAAATAGTTTCCATACTTGAAGTGGACCTTGAATATCCTAAGACTCTTCACGATGCCCATAAGGATCTACCTTTCTGTGCTGAGCACATCGCACCTCCAGCGTCCAAGCAAAAAAAATTGATGACTACACTATACGATAAACAACGATATGTGATCCACTATCGCGCGCTCAAACAAGCCGTAAGCCATGGTCTTCGCATAAAAAAAGTTCATAGAATTTTACAGTTTAACGAAAGTCCATGATTAAAGGAATATATAGACTTTAACAGTGAAAAGCGTAAGAATGCAACAAATGACTTTGAGAAAATGTTATATAAATTATTTATTAATGCTGTGTATGGAAAAACGATAGAGAATGAGCGCAAACGTATTGATGTCAAGCTTATTAACAAATAGGAAGGACGTTACGGTGCAGAGAGTTATATCGCTTGACCAAATTTCCACAGCTGTGACATATTTGATGATCAGTTGGTGGCTATACAATTCTTACGCACTGAAATCACCATCAAGAAACCAATATATGTTTGATTGAGTGTCTTGGACCTATCTAAGACACTTGTATATTAATTTCATTATGACTTTATGAAAAGTCAAATGGCAGATCAATGCAAACTTTTATACACAGACACCGACAGTCTTCTGTATGAAATATCAAATAACAACATCTACAATGTGATGCGTGAAAATATCATAGAATTCGACACATGGGACTATCCTATCAATAATGATTTTAACATGCCTCGTAGTAATAAAAAAATTGTTGGCCTTATGAAGGATGAGTGCAATGGAAAAGTCATGTTGGAATTCGTAGGATTAAGAAGCAAAATGTATAGTGTAAGGATTCAAGACCAAAAGCCATTGAAGAAAGCCAAGGGTGTCAAGAGCTCAGTAGTAAATGCTATGATAGACTTTGATGATTACATCAAGTGCTTATGCGAAAATTCTAGTATGACTAGAGAGCAAAAAAGTATCAGGTCACGACATCATCAGCTATTTACTGAAAAAGAAACAAAAATTGCGCTCAGTGCACATGATGACAAACGCTATTTTCAATCTGGTTCTACTGACACCCTACCATGGGGTCATTACAGCATAGTGAAGAGGGGATTAGTAAACCAAGGTAAAGAGCTAGAAGGGAGAAAGACAGCTAATCTGATCGAAAATGAAGAAGTAGGGATCGAAACAGCAAATCAGAATAAAGAAAGAGGAAGAGAGAAGACTGCTTATCTAAAGCCATCCAAAATAGAGGAAAAAGTTGCAGTATAGGGGCAAGCCACAGTGGTGGGGCTAGCTCCATATAAGGACGTGTCACAGTCAGCAGAGCTCATTATACTACAAGCCAGAGATTCACACAGGACTGGACTGAAAAGACAACAAGAGCCCCTATCGCCATTAGTAATCGTTTCTGACAAGGTTACACCAAGTAAAAAGCCTAGAGTTCACACAGGTTAGCGTGATTTTTTCAATTTTTTTTCTTAAAAAAAAAAAAAAAAAAAAAAAATAAATAAATAAACAAAATGATGCAGATGGATCTTGCACAACTCAACAACATCGCTAACAAAGGTTTTCTGCCGAAGAAAAAAATTTCCGACATGATTCCACACAAGAAATATATGGTGACCAAACTGAGGAAGGTCAACACTAGATTTGGGCCAACAGTAGTAGCTGAGTTGACTGACGATTTTCCAATATTTTTACCGTTTAAAATATGCATAGCTCTGTATTATAATAATAATTTTCATAACGAACTGCTGGATGCTGTTAATAAGTTCAAATTATATTTAATGTACAATGGGAAACATATTGTATTTTCTTATGATTAAGAATAAGTAAATAAAATGACAATTTCTCTCAAATTTGAAGTATTTATTTCTCGAATACACTTCCTGTTACAGTTATAACGATTTTTTTTTTAATATAATATTCAATTTAATACATCATATTGAAAAAATTATTTGTAACACATTTTTTAAAAATTAAAAAAGTTTTATTTTAGTAATTTATTTGATCAATTATATAAAAAGTATTTTTTACTTATTATGGAAAAAAGATTTTTTCATAATTTACGCTTATCAATCAAACTATTGTAAGTGCTGTTAAAACCCAACCATTTTACAAAAACTTGCTGTCCACGTCTTTGAAGAACTTTTTCTAGCAGGTAAATATCAGGATTTTTTGTTTTTTGCAGTTCCTGCTCATAAAAACCTCCGGAGATAGGTTGATCTTGATAATTTTTGAGACGATACGTAGTTGGATTTGTTCCTGCTACATTAGTGATTGTAAATGATTCTGTTGACCAATTAGGAGTATAGACTTTTTTAAATACTTGTTTTATTTTGATCACGCGTACTTTATCACCAACTTTAAATTTTGGTTTTGGTTTGCTGCTACGTTTGCATCTTTTTTAAATTTTGTCAGGACTTGAATTTAGTTTTCAGTAGTAACATCTTTTGGTTTCATACCAATTGTTTGATGTTTTCTATTATTATATAATTCGATCAACGTTTGTAAAACATGGAACCATTTGTAATTGCCTTGTAAGCTAAATTGTTTTCACATAAGGTCTTTTAAAGTACGATTGAATCGTTCGCATATAGATGCTTTGAGGTTGCTGTAGGTTGAGTATAAGTTCATTTTATATTTTTGCATTAGATTTTGAAACTAAAAATTGTAGAATTCCTTGCCGTGGTCAGTTTGCAAGTTTACTGGCACCCTTCCGTCCTTTAATATAAGCTGCATCGCTGTTGACACTATTTCACCTGTTTTTTTCTTTATCGGTACAGCCCATGCATACTTTGAAAAAACATCTATTACAGTAAGTATATACCTATAACCTTCGTTTTTACTAGCGTAAGGCTGCATCTCGACAAGGTCCGCTTGCCAAGTCTCATCTAAGCTACGCACGTCAAATTTTCGACGAGGATAATTACGTCTTACTGCCTTGTGAAGTTCCTCGACAACTCGTTTAATGTGTTAAATGTCTAAATTTATTTTTGTTAAATCAGCTTGAATAAATAAGAATTTTTTTTGTAAATTGTATATGAAAATTTGAATGCTATCTATTTCTTTTTTAATACTTATAATTTTTTTAGTTAAGTAAGCACGATTTACAGCATCTTGAGGTTGTTTCGGTGCTGCAACATTGCACAATCTTTTATTATCTAAGTCATACTGTCCATCTTAAGTAAGTTTGTATCCAACCCCAGGAGGACCTTAGGTACTGCCTTTACTCCTACCTAGTTTATGACCAAATACATCAACACTCATTGTGATACTGAAACAAAATGACTGCTCACCTTAATATATATACCCTGCCTCACGTAGCTCTTCAATCATTGGTATTATTTCATTGTCATGACTTGGATTTCCTGCCGATCTTTCAGCTGTGAGTAATCGTAAACGATCCACAAGTTCGTTGGGATTGTCCCAGTGCACGTAATCTACATGCTGTGTTTTTCGAGCGATTTTGTATTGTGGTAATAATGATCCTTCAGTTTTACTTGGAACGTAATCGAACATAGGAGCAATAATTATATTAAATTTGTGACTGTTATGTTACCTAAGAGGTTCATTTTTATAAAATCCTCTTCTATGAACACTCGAAATTTTTAAAAGCATATAATATTTTTGCATATCCTCTTTCGTTGTTAGATTTGTATTCGGGTGTTTTTTTATGAGTAGCTCCATTAATCCGTCAGTCATTGAAAATTCAAGTTTGTCCATTGTAATTTTATTATTATTAAAATATATTGGTAAATTCCCAAGTTTATATGTTCTATTTTCTTTTTGTACCCCATACATTAAATCCAATAACTTTTTTTGATCATTATCAAGCATTTGCAAATATGAGTTCCTCGATAAGTTTTCATTGATTTCAACATTATTAGACATATATTAAATAGTTTTATTCATTTCATCAGTATCTTCATTCATATTATCATCACTTTCACTGGCAACAGACTCGAACACCGTGCTATTATCATCATTGGGTGGTTCTTTAGTTTTTGCTCTCGTAACATCTTTATTTTTATCGTTATTTAAGTAGTTATAGGTTACAGATGAATTTTTTTCATTTTTCTTGGTTGTAGTAACAATTTCCTGTAAAGGTTCTGTTATTGGTTTAAAAGTTTCGCTTAGGACTTTTTCAACTTCACCTTTTTCCAACTTTAACTGTCTGTACTTTTTTTTCACGGCCTCTCTTGCCTTGACTAATTATTATTGATTAAGTACGTCTTTTTCTCCTTCATACATGTTGATGCTTTAATGGCTTTTGTTGGACTAAAAATTTTTGCTATGTATCTCTTATACTTAAAGCAAAATTGTCAAAACCTTTTCTATATCGACCATTTTTTATCTGTACATCCTTGTTTATAACAACAAATCCATATCAATCATCATTCCAACAGCTAGAGCATAACTCTTTAAATTTAGTATGTGGCATTTCTGAATTTACATGATCATTATACACATGTCTCAAGTTTACTTCATTCTGACAAAATGAAGCTAAAAAATTTACGTTGTCTCTCCCTAGATGTTTTGGTACTTGAGCATATGACTGACAAAGATAGAAACAGTCTACATTTTTATGTCTTCCCATGCAGAAAAAGCAGATAAAGTTTTAGCTGAGCGAGCTTGGCAAAGAGTTAAGGCTTCAGATTCGAGTATTGTTGAAAAAACAGCTGCTGTTCTGGTAACAGGTGCAATGAAGCTTGAGAGTAAATTAGGTATGGGTTTGGAACAGAAAAAGAAAAAGAAAAGAGGTTCAAAAAAGAAATGCTGTATAAAAAAGACACTAAAAACCACTATGAACACAGTTATTAAGGCTGCCTCGCATCAAATGAATACTAAGAGAAAAAATGCTCGTAAAGTAATCAGTAGTGCTTTAAAAAGTGCTTGCAATGCAGTTAAAATGTGTGGTGGTAAAAAAAGTATTAAAATTCCTCGTATTTTACGCGTTCCTGCTCGAAATGGTGGAGCCTCACCTCTGATTCCTCTATTTGCTGGCTTGAGTGCAACTGGTACTTTGGCAAATGGTATTGCAGGAATTATGAAGAGCGTAAACGCGGCTAAGTCTGCAAAAAAAAAAACTAGAAGAAAATCAAAGACATGATAAAACTATGGAAGCTATTGCGTTAGGAAAAGGTCTCTACCTTAAGCCTCATAAAACTGGATTGGGAGTATATTTAAAACCATTTGGTAAAGGTCAGAAAAAAAAAAAAAAAAAAAATCTAAAAAAGTAAAATTACCTTTTAGAGCTTTAACAAATGTAGATTTAATAAAATTCTCTAAGAGTTTAAAAATTTTTTTTTTCGTGGAGTATTTATGCGAAATGACTTACCTAGTGATGGGCCATGGTATTGTGGAACTGCTATAGTAAATCTTGACGACAAGAATGGACCTGGAACTTACTGGGTGGCGTATCGACAATATGGCCAGAATGTTGTTTATTATGACAGTTTTGGAGATTTGCAGCCACCTATTGATTTAATGTTGTATTGGGGTATTGATACAGTTCAGTATAATCACAAACGATATTAAAGATTTAACTCTTACAACTGCGGTCATTTGTGCTTAAAGTTTATGTCAAAACATATATAAGTACTTAAAATAGTAAAAAAAATCTCAGTTTTACGTTGACGGTCATGGAAGAAACATTAACACTTAGTTTGTCTGGTACTTCTTCTACCCTAGAGAAGCAATATTTCCCACCTATTGAATTATCACCAAAACACAAATATGTTCTTGGTTTAGTAGAACTCCTAACGTTCAGTTCAATTCCTAATATTGACGTAAATAACAATAAATTTTACGTGGGTGATCAAGTGGTAGTTATTCCAACTGGCAGTTATGAAATTGAAGATATTCAGTCATTTTTAGTCAATGTGTTACAACCGAAAGATATAAGTATCAGTATGAAGCCAAATAATAATACGCTCCATAGTGTTGTTAGGTGTAGTCATACTATTGATTTCAGACCAAAAGATTCTATAGGGTGACTACTAGGTTTTACTGAACGATTACTACAAGATAACTCATGACTCCGATTTTCCTGTATCCATTCTTAAGATTAACGCATTACGAGTTGAGTGCAGCATCGCTAGTGGAGCTTATGTAAACGGAAAAAAAGTTCATACAATTCATGAATTTTTTTCTGCGGTACCACCAGGATATGAAATTATTAAAGTTCCATCACAAATAATCTACTTACCTGTCATTGGACGAGTTATAGATCACTTACAACTACGCGTAGTTGATTAAGATGGTAATTTAAACAATTTTCGTGGAGAAGTCATCACGATAAGATTGCACATTAAACCTTCATCGTAATGGGTATCATTTATAATCACAAAAAGTATATAAACAGCTTAATATGTTCTTCTGCGCTCAGTCAACGGCAAGCTTTTAAATCGTCGAGACGTCAGAAAGAACAACTAAAGCATCAAAAATTGACCAATCAAAACATACAGTTTCTTAAAAGTCTTGGCTTAAAAATAAAAGGTGTATACTAACGTTCAAATTGTTACCTTAAAGATGGATGACATTTTAAGCATTCAGTCCCCCGTTGCGTTTGATGAGTCTATCGCA
Organism: Copidosoma floridanum; assembly: GCF_036245765.1. Taxonomy (NCBI): domain Eukaryota; kingdom Metazoa; phylum Arthropoda; class Insecta; order Hymenoptera; family Encyrtidae; genus Copidosoma; species Copidosoma floridanum. The sequence goes on from NW_028321893.1 coordinate 1,926,747, forward strand.
CACTATGAAATTTATGCTCATCAACTATATGCATCATCAACATATAATAATAGTGATGAAATTCGTATATCAATTCAACATCAAGATCTATGCCTGCTACCATCCCGCAGTTCCTTACATATTCATGGAAGGGTAGTCAAAGCAGATGGTACTACGACAGCTGCAAATACTAAATTAGTAAACAATGCTATCCTTTATCTATTTGAAGAAATAAGATATGAGATTAAAGCTATAGAGATAGATAAGTGTAAAAATGTAGGTTCGACAACTCTCATTCCTGCTCAATCCTGATCAAGACGTATTAACTGAAAATGCTGGTTGGCTTGGTACTTTAAATGAACTTAATCTAACAAATAATAATGGCTACTTTGATCTTTTGATTCCTCTCAGTATGATTTTTGGTTTTGCTGAAGACTATCGTAAAATAGTTGTTAATGTAAAGCATGAACTTATACTCACAAGATCTAGAAATGATTTGAATGCAGTTTTACAAAGTGAAATTCCTGCTGCAGAACCTAATGGAGTGGCAACTTGGGAAGACTTCAAGATTTTAATATTAAAACTAGAATGGCTTATGCCTTACGTTGTAATGTCGGATGCACATAAAATTCGTCTACTTAATTATTTGCAAAAAAAAAAATTTGTATCTATGAGCTATCGAACTTGGAAACTTTATGAATATTCACTTTTACCTACTACATCGAAACATATATGGACGGTCAAGACGTCCAATCAGTTGGAAAAGCCACGCTATGTTATACTAGCCTTTCAGACAAATCGTAAAAATCAGAGAGGTATTATTGCTAGCCAGTTTGATCATTGTAATATAAGAAATGTAAAACTGTATTTAAATTTACAATATAATTCTTATGGGGATCTCAATATCAATATAACAAACAATCATTTTGCATTGTTATATGATATGTATGCAAACTCTTAAAATTCATATTATGGTAAAAATCGTGCACCTTTGTTAAGCAAATATCAATTTCAACATGCTGTACCTTTGATTGTCCTTAACTGTTCTAAACAAAATGAGTCGTTAAAGAATGCTCCCGTAGATGTGGAATTAGAATTCGAATCTCACGACAATTTTCCTACTAATACATTAGCTTACTACTTAATTTTACATGATCGTATCGTTCAGTACAGTCTCATGAGTGGGGATGTCAAAAAACTTATGTGAGGCTATAAAACCCGATGCATGACACTACAAACTTCATTAATCTGTTAACCGTCATGGAAAAACGTCAGAGAAGTTGGACTAGAGAAAAAGAAGAGAATAGGCGAAGGCAAGAAGAGTGGAAAAAATTTGAGAAAAGACATGCTGAGGAATGGAAAGAAAAAGAAACTAGGCAAAAATCAAAAGATCTTAAATGTTGTAAAATCCTTAAAAAAAAAAAAAATCAACTTGCTCAAAAAGATATTTATTGATCAACATGTCTTATAAGCCAACCATTAGCAAATTGACTAGTAATGTTAAATATCAAAAACTTTCAACCAAGGATGATTATGATGACGGAAATAAAAAATCTTGGCTGAAAAATTTAACAGAAAAGTTCTCAACTAATAAATCATCATTTCCTAAACGTGAAAATTATGAACGATTCAAACAATAATTTAAGGTTTTTATGTAGAAAAAAGAATAAAATGGAATACATCGTAGACATGCAAGGCTTTAAGAAGCCTGGCAATGATTACGTGCTTAAAGAATTAGCTATTTTACCGCTCCATCTGAACGATGCTGAAGTACAACTGTATCTTTTCAAAGCACCCTTTGCTTGGCGTAAATTATCACAGAAATATAAAGATTAAAATTCATATCTTAAACAAAACTATCATGGACTAGCCTGGAATGTAGGCAATATAAAGTACACTGAGATTGGGAATATTCTACGAGAAAATCTTAAAGATGCCACCAAAATTTTTGTGAATGCAGAACTAAAACAAAAGTGGCTTGAAAGATTTAGATTTAAAGTCACTGATATGACAGATTATCCTTTGTTTGAGCTCCCAAAACAGGTTACCAGTTGCCCTCATCATAATGGAGCTTACAACACCATGTGTGCTCTTCACAATGTCAAACGCATGAAAAAGTTCTACTTATATACAGAATGGGAAGATGAAAGTGATGATAATAAAGAGCTGTATACTTAAATATTTAAGAATTATGTAATTCGTTCTTTGTAAATTGTAATTCAAAATAAATTTTCTAAAAAATAAGAATAAATGTTTTAAGATTTACTATTATTTTCCTAAAAAATAAAAATCCACTCCTTGTCCTACCCACTCTCATTATACATTTTAAATTAAAAATCTTTATAATAATATATACATACACGCATCGTACGTAAGTATTTATCTATGTATGTAGATAAACATGTATATGTGTACACGTGTTACCTTGGAAAGGTAACACTTATTTGTCACACCTCACACCTCACAGATATAAGCGTGTGGTTGGGGCTCTCATCCATATACATACAAAACAACACGCTCTCCTACAGGCAAACCAGAGAGAAGGAAGCTGTGCACAACCCCTAGCGCTTCGTGCAGAGTCGTAGCTGTCCGCGCACAGTTGTGCACCTGGGCAGGGAGGGGGACTTGTGCTGGATTCGGCTTGTTCTCGTATCGGCCTAGTTTATCTACTAGGGCCAAACGCGTAAGGCTTTTAATGACTTATAAGTATAACTTCTACAGCCTCGACTACAGCTTTTTGAACATATTTTTCTCCATTAATGACCGCATATACCTCTGTGATATTATCTAAGGCTCCGCAAATCACAGTGTAAGGTAAAATAGGATATTTGTATTTTCTCAAATAATCTTCTAAATCTTTTCGGCTTGCATCCGCATTTTTTGTTTTTCTAAAAATAATATATATTTTTTGTAACCCATCCGAATAGTAGTTTCGAGAGTAGTAGTGCATGTCTACCAGGGTAAACATCGGCCTCAAGGGACTCTTTGTTCTTGCCCTAGTCCGATGCCCATTAGGTACGATCCCTACTTTGTTTACCGAAGTTGCAGCTAACGTGCAAATGTAAAAAAAATCGAGAAACCAGAAAATTTAAAAGCTTCCTCAGGGCCAGCACTAGCCCAGGTGGACAGGCGCCATCAGTCACGAAACTAGTAAGTTGCTTTCATGTTTGCAATTATTTATAATGACTACTACATTGTCGGTTTTATCTTACCTTGACATAAAGAACAAATGTTTTACTGAGTTGGCTTTTTGGAATAGTTTGGTTATTACATTTTTTGGTCACAGTCATACCTAGCGGTAAAAGTAAGAAAGCTAAGAGATCATGTTTACCTGTATAAAAGTACAATTGTTCCTAAAATTTTGATAAATAATGACATAAGTAGAATATTACTTTACATCAAGCGAGTAAATTAACGTAGCAGCTATGATCAAATCCTTATGGTTCTTTAAAAACACCTGTACTTCTGCTATTCTAGGTTTTCCAAAAGCCTTTAATAATTTTGATGATACATGTGGCCACGTCAAACTTAATAATGATGGGTACAGCTTAGCATCATTTGCATTAATTACATTACTTTGCAACAATAATGCAGTGTGTGCGTCAAAATCGAGTTGGAGCTGAAATGTAATAAAAAAATATTTTTTTATTTAATTATGAATTCTAAGAATTGTCACAACAACGGTAAGAACAAATTTTGTACCAACGTAGTGCCAAGTGGTGGGGTCAGACAGGGAAAACTTAGGAATAAGTTTCTAACGCGTGTATTACGTTTTTTTTACTGAGTATAAGATTTCCACGCTGAACAAAACTGTATTTCCATTGGTCAAGTAATTGACTCGGATTTTGTAGACCTCTATTTGCATCAGACAAGTAATCGATTGATTTAACTTGGCCATCTATAAACAGAACAATGAATAAACATACAAAAATACAACAAAACGATGCATAAATCAAAGGTGATAAAAAAATTTTTAAGAAATATTATTACCCGTTTTTATTAGTGCAGAATCATCCTCGTCAAGAATGAGTAGGCCTGCTTCAAATAAGTATTTGCGCCAATACTTATAACCAGAATAAAGCAAACCTCTCGCACCAACTGCTTGTTTTCGATCAATAACGTAGTACGGCTCGTGAAAAGTCTTTACTTTTGCCATCAGGAAATAGATCAAAAACTTCGTCTCTCAGATTCATAAAATCATTGGCCTCTTATCTAAATAATAATTTAAAAAATATACAACATAACAATGACTAAGAATGCACATTACACAGGTGATATAAGCAATAACATATAACAATTCCGTTATTTCCTATTCCTTTAAGCGGTTGTTGATTGTTACAAAAGAAGTTCAATAGAATTTTAAGTGCTCACAATTAATTAGAACCAAAAGATAGTTAAAATTTATTATGCATTAATGATAGCTGACGAACAATTTACAGGCTATAAGTGTAAGCGCACACATAACATTCATTTAGCACAATAGTTTGTAAAAGATTTTTTTTTGTTTTTCAAAAGAATAAATTTTGAATTATAAATTTAGGTATCGATAATTTTCATCCAACCTTCTAATAATTTTAGTATGATAAAGTTTTCTTACTTATAAGATTTTCTCTCGTCAAATGTGAAAATAATACACTGATCCTTCAGACGGGCTTCATCAACTTTTTTAGTGCGCTTATACCTTTCTAATAAAGCAATGCCAATAAAATTACCTGGTGCACTCAGATATGCATACAAATTATTCGATATAAATGTAACAGGACCCGAAGAAAATAATTATGTGATTTATACAAGTGTGATTTTATTCAAACGTGATTCTCACTTAAACTAAAAAATGAAATGTTATATATACATATACACACACACACATTAAATACAGATACTAATAATAATTGATATATTGATTCACACAGTAAACTTACTATTCCCGTTAGGTGAAAAAAAAATAATATTAAAATAATTTGGGAAAGCCACAACACAAGTTGTAGCTGTTAACTGTTGGTAGGAATGATCATGATCGTTGGGTGAATTCATCGATGTTGGTGTATTATTAACAGAGAATGATGAAACTGGTAGTTGGTGAGAATTGTTAGGTTTTAGTTCAAATACAGAATTTTCTACATCCATCTTATCGACATTGCTTTGAATACTTGACCCCACTTTTTCATTTATATCACGCATGTTTTCATAAATTTCTTATGACTATCACAATCAGCAGTAACATCGACGAACATACCGTCACCTATTATCATTTCTTTTTCAAAGTTAAAATTAAAAATAAATTCTAAAATGACTTGAATATCAAACTTCTCATTCAACAAGTTAATCCACTGCCAATTATCTGCAGCGTAAAAATGTTCGTCTGACACATTATTACCTACACAAACCAGCCAATACAACACTTACAGTAGTACTGAATACCCATTAATAAAAATATGCAATTTGAGGTTAGTTATATACTTACATGCCAAGAATGACCGTATTTCTGGATGATTGTACTTATGAAAAAATGTATCCATCATTAAATCGCCTCTACTAAGCTATGTTATTACAGTTGTAATAGCTAGCAGTAATTTGTCAGCTATAAAAAAATATTGCACTATAAAACACTTAAGTAGCAGAGAAAGGCTGCGGGACTTTCAGTCACAATGCTGCATGCACATAAGGTATACGTAGCTATTTCGAGTACACTTACGGCAGATTGGTACTATACGGTTGAAAACTCATTCACTTTATTTAACAACATTTGATACTCGATAATTTACGTACAGGTACGAACTTATTAATATGCTTAAATTTACTGCACTCTTATATTATGTAGATTAGACTGCGGGGCGTACTGCTGCTGCAACACAAATGATTTGGCATGCACATGCAGGCATATCGCTATCCTGTGCTACCGCCAATCAACATTGTTGGAAGCCAGCACGCCAGGCAGTGTGGGCGCACGGCGCGCCCAGTGTAGTCCTGCCGCGCACCTAGAGTAGTCACGCGGGGCCTTCAGTAGTATAGGGGAGCCGCTATAGCTACTTTTGGTGGCTTATCAGTTGTATAATGATCTTAGATAATAACATCTGTAAAGTTGTACCATGTACATTTTTTCATCTCCTCTTTTATAATTACGGCACTTGTTAAGACTACCTTGTTGTTATGTTTAACAATAGCGAAAATTTTTTGTTTTATATTCTGAAGTGCTCTATACACAATTACTATTACAGCTTCTCTGACGAGCACGAACAAATTAGCTCTAACAATGCCAAGCATCAGCAGAATGATGTTTTGCAAGTTGGTCTTAGGATAGAGTCTGACGTAGAAGTGTGAGCTATAGATTTACATGATAAGTAGGCAAGCTTTTTTTGGGCACATCTGAAGACTCTTTTTTATCGACTTGGGACTTGGGACGATTTGATTCGCCAAGATTCTTCATACTCAGTAGTAAAAAAAGCATTATTGAATGTTTTTACCCTTCAATTATAATGCAAGTAAGAAACATTTATTCTGTATCATTTTAGCATAAAATCAATTGGGATGAATCTGAAACCAGTTTGAGAGCGACAACTTAGTGATACAAGCTGCAACCCTAAGTAATAGTACTTTTAGTTGCTTTCAAACGATGAAAATGTTTTTGAGCAATACACTTTACGACATAAAAGGAAATAATTGAAACAAAGTAAAATTTAACTCAAATACTGTATGAGCATGAAAAGTTTCACAGCAGCCAGGTCGACTACGAAGTAGAAAACCTCTTGGCTGAGGGAAGCTAAGATTTATAATAAATTCTGTATCGATCAAGTGTAAAAAGAGATAAACAATAGTCACCAAAATATTTTAAGTGACACCAACATTTGGAAGTTTAAGATTGAAGTGCACCATTAAAATTTCTCATGTTTTCTTTATAAATTAACCTGACTATCGTGATTCTTTTCTCTAAGTTTCCTTTAGGATTTCTCTGAGTGAATACCTCTTGACCGTTAATTAGGACTAGAAAATGTTAATGACACATTAAAAATTAAAAAAAAATCTATGTTGACATTGATTTTTTTTAAACTGTAAACAAAAGTAATAATACCTGTAAGGCAATTTGTTGTGACTTTTAACAACTAAGACTAACATGTAGCCTCTTGTCCGCCAGCATACTTCCAACATTAATTGAATCTGTGTTTCATTGTTGCTGCCATTTTATCTGCCAATTATTTATGTGTTTACTAGACATACGTATAATCCACCTGTGAATAAAGTTTTAAATAGAAAAAGATGTATTTTAAATTAGCAAAATATATATAGTTCTGCTTGTTTCTATATCACTATTTTTACTATCATTAACTTGCCAAGTGCTGTAAATATCTAGCTTGAAAGCTCATCAGACATGTATCTTGACTCGTGCGTATTTTCACAAGTAGCTGTCTATCAGTACTTCAATTGGTATGGTTACAGTATTCCTAGATTTAAGTATCAGTTACTTAGTATTATGAAAAAAAAAAAAAATCTTTCTAGGTACCAATGTGTATTTACTCTTACTAAATGAACTTTAATTTGTCAATGTGTAGTTATAAGACTATTAAGAGTTAAAAGTAATACTATTAGCATTTAGTCATAGAAACAACACTCACCCGTAGATTGACCCTAAAAATGAATATAGGAACACAGGTCAGGCCATCACACTACTGATGATACTGTGCTGGTCCATCGTTTTGCTGGCTTCCAATAATTCAATGACCAAACTGATGCTGGGCACATGAAGGCGCTTGTTGTTTCTCTCATCCATTTCTTGTTGCAGAAATATATTGGTCAACGAGTTAAACTTTTGTATGCTGTGCTTCCTCTCTGGATAAGAGCACAGCGTGAAACATTGAGATACCGCTAGCCACTGCTTTGAAATGTACTTCCTCAAAAACAATTATGCATGTAATAATTTATTTTTGTTAAAACTACACAAGCTTACTTAAAACAAACAACTACTTTCCTACTAGGCTGTAATGTCTATAGCTTTAAATTTCTGCAGTAATATCTCGAGAACTGCATGAGAATGTTCATGAGATTTAAAACTCTTTATATCCTAGAAACAGCTGACAAAAATGAGTTTAACTTCAAGCACACTGTTAAATAATTTGAAGTTACAACTGATGGTTACAACTAAATTGTACCGATAAGAATACAGCAGAGTCTTACCACTTTTATTTCTTTTTTCATCACTAGGTTTGTTCAACCATCTTTTAGTTTGGTCCAGTTCTTTTAGCAAAGTGTACCTATATATACAAAACCAGTTCTGGTTAGTTTGCTATATAGGTACACTTTGCTAAGAGAACTGGAGCAAACCAAAAGGGGTTTTAACAATTCTACTGTCTCGAGGTCGACACACATACATGTATACATAAGTATACATCTATTCATAAAAGACAGTTAGCGATTAAATATCGATTGAAGTTTTGATACAGGTATCAAATCAAAGCAAATAATTACACAAACAACCCTAGGGCTCTAACACCACACTTTTCTTCTTGTTCTACATTTTTTATAAATTCTGTCCACCTGCGATAACAAAAAATTTAAACTTCTTAGAGCTGTTACAGTATAAATTAAACATTACATTACAAATTCGTTAAGCTCGTGTGATTTCAATGTTTTGTTAAAAAAAAATTTTTTTTGTTTTGTAAGTTCTATATTTAATAAACGCTTGAAATAAATATTTCAAACTTACGGGTTACTAAAAAATTAGATAGTTCATTACAAATAATGACTTTGGTCGAAACTATTTTTTTCAGTACTCAAGTTAGTTATCCCTTTTTTCCTAGTATTTTAAAATTACCAAAAATTTTCACTAGATTTCTTAAAACAAAATCAACAACATACAAAAATTTTAGCTGAATTTATTAATATTTGCTCAAGCTGTAGACCGAAAATTGTGTGGTCGAGAACTTTTCAAAAATGCTCAAGTTAGGTTTTCCCGTTTTTCCGGATGTTTTGAAATTATACAAAAACTCAACTTCGTTTTGAAAGTATATTCAGCAACAAACAAAATTTTTAGCCACGTTTATTAATATTTGCTCAAGCTGTTGACCAAAAACCGTATGGTCAAGAACTGTTCGAAAATGCTTGAGGTAGGTTTTTTCTTTTTTTTTTTTCCAAGTTCTACAACATGCCAATAAAAATTTATCTAAAAATTTTATGAGTGAAAACAGATAATTTATAGTTTTATGCTGTTATTATTTAAAGTAATACAAACATATTTAGTTTTTTTATTAGGACCTTGTTAGGTTATCATTGTGTCTGTATTTTTTACACGCATAAAACAAAGTAACGTTAAGCAACCTTTTAGTGTTAAGATTGTTAGGTATTCGCTTTGTGCTAAAATAGTAGTCTTCGTTAGATAAGAGCAGTCGTCTCTGGTTTTATTTTGTGGACGTAAGGTAGCCACAGAGTGATGGCACTTATGTGACGAATCTTATTTTTTTTACAGAGGGCATACCCGACCCTCAAAAACGCCTGAAGTCGCAAATAGTATATTTCTTATGTAGGGCAGAAGTTACAACTTGCGTGCCTGAAGGGCCTGGTTGTTGTGTGTTTGTGCCCGAGGTGAGAACGATTTTTTTTGTATTGAGGGCGAAAAGTCTAACTTTATAACCGTGAGCACTTTTTTTACACGCCAATTACTCTTTATCCTTAGGCGGAAACGAACTTTGGGCCCAGCAGGACCAGAATGTGCCCTAGCGCACAAAGCACTGCGCCCGAAGGACAAAAAATATCTATTCAACAGTGCACTAAAAAAAAGTTGTTCTTTCTCATTTGTTTGTATTTCATGGATTATTATTACAGTATTTCTTCAATATCGATCTATTTTCTGGAGTATTTTTAAATCAGCACATTAAAAAGTAATATTTATTATGCTTCTTCAAACGTTACACCCATTTCATGCGAAAAATTTAACTTCTTTTCCATAAAATTATAAGAAATGGTATTTTTCGCTATTAAAATGATGCTTGACACCAAAAAACCTTACTTAAGATGTTAAAAATACATTATTGTATTATTAAATGCTTGCAACAAATAATTTCTTATAAGATACTGTCTATCCTTACAGTTAGTATCAATATTTTTTCTCCTGCAGGTAGCGTTGTTTTAAATTGCTGCATAAAGCTAATACACAATGATATGTTGTTTACTATATTGAGCTTTATCAGTTTACTTTACTCAACTTTTGTTTTATTATGTCAATGAAATTTGTGTAAAAATTACTCTGCATATTCTTTATAATAAAGAAGGATTTTCGTATTATGTTGTGAAAAGAATGTTACGGGCTACATAACTTTGGTAAATTGTAATCGAAATTTCCCCTTACTTTTACATTGTCGGTATGGGGGAACGCTAGGCTCATGTTGCCGTTGAATACCACTGGAGTGCTAGTTATCATAGAACACACAGTGAATATTGAGTCTGAGGATAGACAACAATCATTTTGCATAAGTTTGTATTCAAAAGTGGTGGTTAGGAGTAGCATAATACATCTGTAAAATTGCTTTATATTTAAAAGATCAAGCCAACAGAGTACGCAGAAATTGTGGAGTAGCATATGAAAAATATATAAAACAAATAAAAGGCACGTATCAAGTTAGAATACCACTATCAGACTATCACATGTTTATCAAAGCTCTCCAGTAGATCAGACAGCACTTGCAATGCAAACGTTAGTGAATATTAGCAATTCTAACACCTCTTCTAAAAAAACCGCCAGTAAAAACCAAGTACTTGTACAATGTACTCACAATAATATGCAAAGTAGTAATATGGACCGAAATCTCTCACAGAGAGGTAAAAATGCTTCTATACTGATGACACCCCGAGCAGCAGCATTAACAATATATTCATTACGTACAACTTTTCATAGATACTTCTGGTGCCAACCAGCGTCATTCACCGAGTCATCAAATTCAAAATGGTGGACGTTTCGCATCTACTCCTGAGATTTGTCAGTAGATAAGCTATGGCGATTCCAGCACAGCCCCCCTCCCCTTGGTAGCCCCTCTCGCGGTGTTTCCCTCCTTATGGCAGTGGCCCCCTCTCGCGGCCTGCCCCTCCTTATGGCGGTGGCCCCCTCTCGCGGCGTGCCCCTTCTCGCGGCAGTAATCTGTTTATTTAAATTAAAAAAATTTATATTTACAAAACTATACTTGCAAAATGCTCAGATTTGCAAAATGATTTGTTAAACATCTTATTCTCTAAGAACAATACATTTTTACAGATCCTTGTGACTATCGTCGTCGTCGTCATCAACATCAACCCATTCTATATTAAAATAAAACTTTTTCATTTGTTTGACATTATGAAGAGCACAAATGGATTTGTAGGCTCCATTGTGATGAGCACAAGTAATAACTAATCTTGGGAGTTCAAACGGTGGATAGTCTGTCATATCAGTGACTTTAAAGCCAAATCTTTCAAGCCACTTTTGTTTCATGTCTCCAATAACGAATATCTTAGTAGCATTTTCGAGATTCTCCCGTAAAATATTCCCTATCTCCATGTACTCAATTTTTCCCGAGTCCCAGCTTAGTCCATGATAGTAAAGTTCAAGGTATAAGTTTTTATGTTTATATTTTGGTGGCAATTTTTGCCAGCTGAAGGGTGCTTTAAAAAGAAATACTTGTGCTTCTGCATCGGTGGGACTAAGCGGAAGGATAGCCAATTCCGTGAGCACATAATCATTACCTGGTTTCTTGAAACCTTGCATGTCCACAAAATACTCCATTTTCTTCGCTATTATGATATTAGTTTTGTTTTTGATCTTTTCATAACCTTCATTTCTAGGACAAGATCCTTTGTTGGTTAAATATTTATCAATGAAGTTTTTTAGCCAAGATTTCTTGTTTTTATCATCATCGTCCTTAGTTGAAAGTTTTTGATACTTAACATTAGTAGTAAAATTGCTTGTACTCGGTTTATGCGACATATTAATTGAAGTCTTATTAAACAAATTGATTTTTTAAACAATTACACAGTCTTTATCTTTCGATTTTCCCACAGATTTTGTTTTTTCAATCTTTACACCATTCTTCTTCTCCTCGTTTCTCTTCATAAATTTTTCCCCCTCTTCTTGGCGTCGTTTATTTTCTGCTTCTTCTTTACTTCAGCTGTTACTCCAGCCTTTATCTATGATGGTTGAGAATAAACTGATGCTCGTAGAGCTCATGAATCGGGTTTATATAGCTTTACATGAGTTTCTTGACATCCCCACTCATTGGACTATACTGAACGATACAATCATGTAAAATTAAGCAATAAGCTGATGTATTGGCAGGAAAATTGTTATGCGACTCAAATTCTAGCCTCACATCGCTGGAGCATTTTTTAATGTCTCGTTTTGTTTGGAACAATCAAGGACGATTAAAGGTATCCGATTAAGAAAGTGATGTTTGCCTAATGAAGGTGTTTTTTTTTTCCCATAATATGAATTTTGAAAATCAGCATACATATTATATAGCAATGCATACTGATTACGTGTTATATCGAGATTAAGATCACCATACGGATAATATTGTGAATTTAAATAGAGTTTCACATTCCTTATATTGCAGTGATCAAACATACTAGCGCTTACATCCTTCTGATTTTTTCGGTTTGTTTGAAAGGCTAAAATAACATAACGTGGCTTTTCCAACTGATTAGATGTCTTAACTGTCCAAATATGTTTTGATGTGCTAGGTAAGAGGGGATACTCAAAGAATTCCAAAGTTCGAAAACTCATAGATACAAACTTATCTTTTTGCAGATAATTTAATAAACGAATTTTATGTGAATCTGACATTACCACATAGGGCATAAGCCATTCAAGCTTCAATATAACTATTTTAAAGTCTTCCTAAGTTGCTGCGGCGGCCGGATCAGCAACATTGAGCGAAGTTTGCAACACAGCATTTATATCTTTTCTTGATCTTGTAAGTATAAGCTCATGTTTTACATTAACAACTATCTTGCGATAGTCTTCAGCAAAACCTAAAATCATATTGAGTGGAAGTATAATATCAAAGTAGCCGTTATTATTAGTAAGACTATCATCTTCTTCTTCTCCAACGCCAAGCCAACCAGCATTTATCATAGATTTGTTTTGATCAGGATAAAGCGATAGCCAATTTTTCATCAGAGTTGTTAGCCCAACATTTTTGCACTTATCTACCTCTATAGCATTTATCTCATATCGTATTTCTTTAAATAAGTGACAGATGGCGTTATTTATCAATGCGGTGTTTATTACTGCAGTATTTTCATCTGCTTTGACCAATCTTCCGTAAACATGTAAAGAACTTTTGGATGGTAAAAGACACAAGTCTTGATGTTGAATTAAAATGTTAATTTCATCACTATTGCCATATGTTGATGATGCATACGGCTGATGAGCATGAATCTCATAGTGCGCAATAGATTCGTCAAATGCGACTGGAGACTGAATACTTAGAATCTCGTCCATTTTGTATACATTAAAAAAGTATCCAATTTAGTTTCCACCAAGGCTTTTTATTTTTAGACCGAGACTTTTTATAAACTGAATGTTTTGATGTGTTAATCGTTTTCTTGGATGACTCGATGCTTTGAAGGACTTTTTTCTCTGACGTCTCAACGCTTTGAGAGCTCGTTGTTGACTGAGTGCTGGAGTGCATATTGAGCTGCCTATATGATTTGTTCGATTATAAATGAGACCCATTATGGAGAGGGTTTTATGTGCAATCTTATAGTTATGACTTCTCCACGGAAATTCACTAAATCACCAACCTGATCTACAATGCGTAGTTGTATATGATCAATGATACGTCCAATGATTGGTAAATAAATTATTTGTGATGGAACTTCAATAATCTTATATCCGGGTGGTACAGCAGGAAAAAATTCATAAATCGTAGGTACTTTGTGGTTGTTTATGTAAGCTCCACTCGTGATGTTACATTCAACTCTTAATGCGTTTATTTTTAGAATAGCTACAGGTAAGTCTGAAATATGAGTGGTATTATGTTTTAAAACACTCTGAGTAAGACCTAATAGACGGCCAATAGAATCTTTAGGTCTAAAATCAATAGTATGACTGCACTTAATAACACTTCGAAGCGTATTATTGTTTGGCTTGATATCGAGAGTTATGTTGCGAGGTTGTAATACCTCAATCAAAAATGATCTAATATCTTTAATCTCATAACTGCCTGTTGGTAATACAATAACTTGATTGCCGACATAAAATTTATTACATTTTTCATCAATATTTGGGATGGAGTTGAATAAGAAAAGTTCTACTAAGCCGAAAACGTAGTTGTGTTTTGGTGATGATTCAATCGGCGAAAAATACTGTGCTTCTAAAACAGAAAAAGTACCAGAAAGGCTTAGTGTTAATGTTTCTTCCATGATTGTTGAAGTGTAACTAAATGGTTTCTCCCCACGTAAGAAAGTTATATTTGTTTTAAAAGAAACTTTAAGCACAAATGACCGCAGTTGTAGGAGTTAAATTCTTGATATCGCTTATGATTATATTTCACTTTACTATCTTCTAGATACAACATTTAGTCAGTAGGTGGCTGCAGATCTCCAAAACTGTCAAAGAACACAACATTATTACCACGTTCTCGATAAGCCACCCAGTGAGTTCCAGGTCCATTCTCATCATCAAGATTTACTATAGCTGTTTCTCAAAACCATGGACCGTCAGCAGGTAAACTGTTTCTCATGAATACTCCACGAAAATAAGGAATTCTTAAGATTTTAGAATATTTCATCAAATCTATGTTGGTCAGAGCTCGATCAGGTTATTTTATTTCTTTGAACTTTTTTTTTTTTTGAAGTTTTTTTTTTTTTTTTTTTAAACCTTTTCCAGCGTAAGGCTTTAAATAGACTCCTGATCCAGTTTTATGCGGTTTAAGATAAAGACCTTTTCCAAGTGCGATAGCTTCCATGGTTTTATTATGTCTCTGACTTTCTGCTAGCTGCTTTTTGGCTGACTTAGCAGCATTTATGCTCTTCATAATTCCAGCTATTCCATTGACAATAGCACCGGTTGCACTCAAACCAGCAAACAAGGGAATCAAAGATAAAGCTTTACCAATGTGGGTAGGAAGGCGTAAGATGTGCGGAATCGTAACATACTTTTTACCTCCCAATTTTTTAACTGCACTACGAGCACCTTGCAAAGCACTTTTAATGACATCTCGAGCACTTTTGCTTTTAGTATTCATGTCTTGCGAGGCAGCCTTAATAACTACACTTAAAGCACTACGTTGTTTTTACTATAATCCACCCATCCTTCTTTTTTTTTTTTAATACCCTGTTTGTTCTTTTGCTTCAGCCCCATGCCAAATTTACTTTTAACCTTCATAGCGCAAGTCACTAGGGCAGCTGCTACTCTTCCACTAATACTTAAATTTAAAGCTTTAACTCTTTGCCAAGCCTTCTCAGCTGAAATTTTATCTGCTTGGGGTCTGGCTTTCAAATCTTGTCGATTTTTTGAGTACGCTATATCATGCTCTTTGCATGCTGCGTCCAGCGGATTTACCCCTGGGTCACCTCTAGCAAGACACTTAGCGAGCTTAGTACCTGGACCGCAGTACTGATAGCCAGGCAAATGAAGCTCTACTGGTAAAGAATTTATGACTTTATTTACAAGACCGTGTCCTCTCTTACGACGCATGATGATGATGATAATGATTAGTCTTCAGAGGTTGGATTATGACTAAGCGTTCGAGAAAATGAATAATGTACTTATAGTAGAGAAATTCACTGACAAATAAAGAGCTCAAACTATATAAGCATTGTACTATTTCATTAAAAGATTAGTTTGAACTGATTATTCATAGAGTATAGACATGGAGTTTAAAGAGCAATCCATAAAATTACAAGTTCCTAATTTTGACTCCATTGTAAAACAAGAAAAGCGTTCAAATCGACATGGCGAACTACTCCCTGACAGTATTCGCGTAGTATTTTGCGGTCCATCTAATTGCGGTGAAACTAATAGCTTATTAGCTCTAATCGTGCATCCCAATGGAGTTAAGTTTGAAAATGTGTACGTGTATTCAAAATCCCTACATCAACCAAAGTACAAGTTTTTAAAAGAACTATTGGAGCCTATAGAGGGTGTGAAATACTTACCTTTCAGTGAACACGAAACTGTAGTCTCACCAGATGATGCTTTACCAAATTCTATAATGATTTTTGATGATATAGCCTGTGAAAAACAAGATAATGTAAAGGCCTTTTTCTGCATGGGTAGATACAAAAATGTTGACTGCTTCTATCTTTGCCAGTCATGGATTCGTCGTTATAAACAAGGATAGGCAAATAAATAATGGTCGCTACAGAAAAGGCTTTGATAATTTCGCCATACATTTAGGACATACCTAGCGCAATCGTTACAGTGTGTTGCAAGACATTGGATCATCATCATCATGTATCAACAAGAGAAAGACGTTCTACGCCAGTTAGTGAAGGCGCGAGAGGCGGTTCAAGAAAAGTACAGACTGTTACAGTTTGGAAAAAATGAGGCTGAAAAAGTACTTAGTGAAACTTTTAAACCAATAACAGAACCTTTAATGAAAATTGTCGCCGAAACAAAAAAACACAAAAATAATTCTGTTATTCACAATTATTTTTATAATAAAAACGATAAAAAAAGTAATAAAGTTGATACAGTGAATTAACAAAAAAAAAAAAAAAAACAGAGAAAATTCAGTGATCATGATTTAACATTCGAGTCTGCCATTAGTGAAAGTGATAATGATGATGATGATACTGATTTAAATAATACTATTCAACATCAATCGCATGATTATGTCCAAATCAGTAAAAATTTATCAAATAATTTTTATTTACAAATACTTGATCAGAATCACAAGGATTTATTAGATTTAAAGTATGGAGTACGGAAAGAAAATTAGTGGTACAAACTTGGCGATTCGCGAATAGAATTTGAAAATAATCATATCAAAATAGATGATTTAAAGTATCCAATGACTATGACTCTGGGATTAATGGAGTTACGCATCAAAAAGCATCCTAATGAATCTCTGTTGACACAGGAGGATTTTGAAAAATACTACATATTATTAAAAATTTCAAATGTTCACAGAAAAGGGTTAAAAAAAACGGAGCTATACGAACCCATAATAGTAATAAGTTTATTAAAATGATTGCTCCAATGTTCGATCTCACGGTTCGTAAAAAAGGTGGATCGCTGCTACCTCATTATAAAACTGCTCGAATAATGCAACAAGTAGATTATACACACTGGGATGATCCTAATAAGTTAGTAGATCGCTTACGCTTATTAATAGCTGAAAAGTCGGCAGAAAATACAAGTCATGACAATGAAATTATATCAATCATCGAAGAGCTTCGTGAGAGAGGATATATATATTGATGCATGTAATCATTGCTTCAGTATCAAAATGAGTGTCAATGTATTCGGTCGAAAATTGGGTAGGACCGAAGGCGGTAGCCGAGGTCCTCCCAGTATTGGATATAAACTTATCGCAGATGGACAGTGTGACTTAGATAATAAAAGGCTGTGCAATGTTGGAACACCAAAACAGCCTCAAGATGCTGTAAATTATGCTTTCTTAATTGAAGTAATTAAAAGACTTGAAAAAAAAATAGATGAATTTCGAATTTTTATATACAACTTGCAAAAAAAATTCCCACTTATTTAAGCTGATTCAAAAAACTTTAACCTAGACAATTAATACATGGAGCAAATTGTTGAGGAACTTTATAAGGCAGCCAGGCGTAACTATCCTCGCCGAAAATTTAACATACGTGGCTTAGACGAAACTTGGCAAGCAGACCTTGTAGAAATGCAGCCTTACGCTCTTGACAACAAAGGTTATCGATATATGCTCACTGTAATAGATGTTTTCTCCAAGTACGCATGGGCTGTACCTGTCAAGAAAAAAACCGGTGAAGAAGTAACTGCAGCAATGCATTCGATAGTGAAAAAAGGATAGGTGCCCGTAAACATGCAAACTGATCGTGGCAAAGAATTCTATAATGCAAACTTCCAAAATCTCATGCAGAAATATAAAATAAATTTATACTCAACGTACAGCAATCTGAAAGCGTCTGTATGCGAGCGATTCAATCGTACTTTAAAAGATTTGATGTGGAAAAAATTTAGTTTGCAAGGCAATTATAAATGGTTGAATTTGTTACAAACGTTAATTAAATTTTATAATAATAAAAAACACCGAACAATTGGTTTAAATGCAAAAGATATTGTGGCTGAAAATGTACTTCAAATTTGGGAGAAGTTAAACAGAAAATGTGAAAATAGCAGTAAGTTTAAGCCTAAATTCAAAATTGGTGATAAAGTACGAGTGAGCAAAACCAATCAAACATTTGAAAAAGGATATACGCCAAATTGGTCGACGGAAATATTTACCATCACGCGAGTAGCAGCAACAAATCCAATAACGTATCACCTCAAAGATTACCAAGATCAACCTATTTCTGGAGGTTTCTACGAGCAAGAACTACAGAAAACAAAGCATCCTGATGTATACCTTATAGAGAAGGTTCTTTGAAGACGTGGCAATCAAGTTTTTGTCAAATGGTTGGGTTTTGACAGTACTCACAATAGTTGGACGAATAAATAAGATTTTTTTTTTTTTTTTTTTTTTTTTTTTTTTTTTAAATTACGTTAATTAAAAAAATTATAAGATTCTTATATGTATAAAGTAAAATTGAAAATATTACGTAGTAAAAATATTTTAAATAAATACTCAAATTTTTGAAAAAAAATTGTAATTTATTTGTTCACCTTTTTTACATTATGCATAAGAAAACATGATGTGTTTTCCGTTGTACACTATAAATAATTTAAATTTATTTACAGCCTCCAACAATTTATTATAAAATTCTTCGTTTTTAAATAGAGCTAAGCTTATTTTCGTCTGCAGAAAAATTTGAAATTCATCGTCAAGTTCTGCAACTATCTTAGGTCCAAATTTAGTATACACTTTTCTCAGTTTTGACACCATGTAGTTTTGATTAGGTATCAATTCGGAAAGTTTCTTCATAGGAAGAAAATCACTGTCAGCGATTTTGTTGAGTGCTGCAAGATCCATCTTTAACAAAATAAAAAACATGGAACTTAGCATAAAATATTTATACATAACATATGCTGAGTAAATATGCACAAATATTTACTATGAAAAAAAATATATTACCTTGACTGTATTTAGATTTTTTACTCGGTGGTTTACTTGAAGGTGATGTCAGCTTCTGTTGATTAAGTTCAACCATACTGAAACCTCTGCTGGAGTGTAGAATGAGCTTGCCTGGTCGAGACGACTCCTTATATGGTACTGACCCCTCCACTGTAGGCTCATCTGCTAGTGTTCGGTCTATTTTTGGGGGATCCAATACAGTAAAAGCCCTTGCAGCTTCTGCTACCTGATTGGCTACCCCCTCTATCAATCCTTCCCTCTTATTGGATGATTCTTCTCCCACTATGCTCTAATGACCCCATGGTAGGGTATTTGTACAACCAGGTTGCAAAAACCGTTTGTCATCATGAGCACTTAGCGCAATTTTCGTCTGTTTTTCAGTAAAAACCTGATGATGATGCGATCTTATATTTTTTTGCTCCAGTGTCATACTAGTGTTTTCACACAAACATGTTATATAATCGTCAAAAGTTATTGTAGTCTTCACAACCGAACTTTTAACACCTCTGGCCTTCTTTAATGGATTTTGATCTTAAATTTTTACACTGTACATTTTGCTTCGTAGTCCTACAAATTCCAACATGATTTTTCCATTACATTCATCCTTCATTAAACCAACAATTTTTTTATGAACCAGAGGCAAATGAAACTTATTATTCAAATGATAGTCTGAAGTATCAAATTTCTCAATATTTTCTTACATTATATTATAAATATTTTGATTTGTTATTTCATACACAAGACTATCAGTGTCTGTGTTCAAAAGTTTGCATCGGTCTGCTATTTTATTTTTCATAAAATCATAATGAAATTGGTATACAAGTGTTTTTGATAAATCTAAGACACTCAACCCAACATACATTGGTTTTTTTATACAGACATCTGTACGAAGTAGTTGTATAGCTACAAGCTGCTCATCAAATATGTCACAGCTGTGAAAATTCGGTCGTGCGATGTACGTCTCTGCGCCACATCGCCTCTCCCACTTGTTGATGAGTTTAACATCAATTCGTTTGCGTTCATTTTCCATAGTCTCTCCATAAACAGCATTATTAAATAACTTATATAACATTTTCTCAAAATCAGTCTGTGCATTTTGACGCTTTTCACTATTTAAGTCAATGTATTTCTTTAGCCATGAATTTTGGTTAAACTGTAAAGTTCTATGTATTTTTTTTATACAAAGACCATGACTTACAGCTTGTTTAAGTGCACGATAGTGTATCACATATCGCTTTTTGTCATACAAAGTAGTCATTAGTTTATTTTGTTCAGATCTTAGAGGCGTCATATGCTCAGCACAGAATGGTAAATCTTTATGAGCATTGTGAAGAATTTTAGGATATTCAAGGTCTACTTCGAGTATGTAACCAATTTCAGCATCGTCAGCAACATTCAAAATACCTAAGGAACGTATATTTTGAATCCATTTAAAACCTGAATAAGGTAATGGTTGAGTCATCGCCCAGCCATACAAGTTATTTACGTCATAATACATTAAATATTATTCACCTTTATCATCTTTATAGCCGTTTTTCATGTATAAGTTGTTGGCTTTTGCATATCGATTACAACATTGAGATATGCCTCCACGAATGCCTCGCTCAATAAACATAACCATGTCAATATCAGTTAACAATTCTAGTTTTACCTGCACTTATAATATTTTTAAAATTTTTTAAATGAACAAAAAAAATTATAAAAAAGTCTAACCTTTGTATACTTCAACATAGCATCCCAGGTTAAGCCAGGTGTTGTATAGTAATGAGCGGGATCCAATCCATAGGCTTCAAGACAATTGTTCCGAAAATTTTCAAAAACTCCAGTAAGCAGCAGAACGTCAGTCTTTGAGTATAAATCTGAATATTCTCCAAGTGTTTGAATATTAAATGTGTTCCAGATGTTTTTAACATGTTCATAATCATCATCAGTTATATGAGCTTCGTATAAGCTGCTATAAAAATCTTGTTTTGATGGTAACATCTTTTCACCAAGTTTTTTAAAAGAAGAAGTATAATCATAAGGAAATAAGCCTTTCCTTTTTAATAAATTTATTTGGTCTATGGTATATTTATCATCATTTGTGAACACTGTTTCTAATATTTTAAATTCGTTTAAATATAATGATAATTTGTCAAGTGATGAAGCCATGAATTTAAAGGAATCAATAAATCGTAGATTAATATCAGTACCCTCTACATACTTCGTAAACGAAATATATTTTTCTTTGGTCTGCGGTAAAAGTTGAATTCTTCCTGGAAAGCACTTTGCAAGTTCTTTTATAAATAAATGTGAATCATAACCACTTAGGTTATGGAAAACTACAGGTATCGTTCTTGAGTCTTGATAATTAATATTACACTTATTGTGTGCTGGACCACGATATCTAACAAAAATTTTTTCAAATTAATCATGATTATTAAAAAAAAAAAACAAAAAATTTTTTTTTTTCAAGTTTAATAAAATGATGCTTACTTTCCAGTAAGATGACAGTGATCTCTGACTTTAATATCATTTGAACTAAAAGGTTGGTTGCAACTATGACAAAGAATGGCTTCGTCAAATTTAATTTGTTCTTTGGATGTCAAGTAGATAATTTTAAGAGGATTTTTGTACAAATGTTCTAATTTTATTGCTAAAGAATGGAGAGCCTTAACAAACCATTAAGCAGGTGCTTCATCATCATTTTCTTTACTTTGTCTAAAACTTTTATACTCTGATTTTCTATCATCATAACAACATTTGAGAAAATAACCAATGCTATATGCTTTATGACTTTGATAGACGCGAACATCATTAACAGGTACCAACAAACATTCGAAGTCTGCATATACAACAAAAGGTACACGGTTCTTGAACGTAAAATTTTTAAATTCAAGTATATGCTCATTTTTCTCCCTATCAGGCAGTGTAATTTTATACTTATTTAAATGTTTGCAATCAACTTTATGAGCTTCTAACTTGTGCTTGGACAAAAAAAAGGGAAAGCAACGATCACACATATTTGCTGCATGTTGATGCTCAGATAACTGTTTTCGTATTAAATGCGATAAATTTTTTATCCACACAATGATATTTGTACTCTACGACACAGTCGCATTAATTATTGTTATATTCTTCATCATCTGTGTAAAAGTTTTCCACAAGTAAAACATTCACATGTTTTTCTTTTTTATTTGCAGTCAAATGATTAGGGAAAATATCAAATGTATGACCCTTTTTTTTTAAAAAATATAAATTGATTGAAATATTGTTTTGATTCTCAAACCTTACGATTTTCTTCGGGATAACAAGAAACTCAATACCATCAAAATTTAACTCATTTTCATATTTAATATAGTTTGAGACACGATTTGGATTTCTGCTTACTGGATAAAGAGCTAATAAAACAGCCCATTTAAAGCATTGGTTGTCTTTGTTTACTACATTTACACAAGCATTTTTTTTTTTTTTATGTAGTCTGGTAAGTCTATGAAGGAACTACCTTGCATAGGATTTAGCTTATTAATATTGACTACCAAATTTAAAATCGAGTGTAGAGACCAGCCAGATTCCTTATCTTGAAAATCATCCATTTTTTTCTCAATTAACTGTTGTACGTTTATATCAAACCACTGTTGTATATCAGTAGTCTGGTAAATGGGCTGTGATTTTGTATTAAAGTATTTTAAATCAATGTCCTTGATGTTATCTTTAATTATGACATATTCAGCAGTCAATATGGTATTTACTTTTAATGCAGTATGTTTTTCAAGAGATCGTCGGATTCGTTGAATAAATTTTTGTTCAGCATCTTTGAGAAACTTTTTCAGATCCAAGTTTTTAAAATTAACTATTAAAGTTGTCGTAATACGATTTTCAAATGCACTGTTAACATCATCAAGACTAACTGCAACATCATTTTCATCATTTAAAGCTGTTGCTACACCTTCACCTTGAACACACACAATATTTTCATTTCTAAATGTCTTGTCTAAATCCGACACATCTTCTTGACCACTTTCAGATGCAGAAACTTTGGGCTTTTGTTCACTATCTGATTCAAAAATAACAGGTTCATTTATAAATGTTTTTTTCGACTCTGTTACCTCCAAATAATCATAAAGCAGTTGTAAAACAGTTTTTAATAATGCAGCTGCAGATATTAATTTTTGTTTTTCCGATGTTGTCAAATTATTCCTTAAACTAAAAATATCGCTATCCTTAATAGTTGTAAGACATGTGTCTATTAGTCTTTGAATGTGACTCGCATCGACTTCGCTATTAATCGTTTGTTGAAACGATTGCCAGATGCAGTGAGCCACATCTTTAAAATATTAAACCGAAGCCATGGCTAGCAAGAAGTTAACTACTCAAGCAACAGCACAAAAGTGAGCTGCTTTGGTGATTTCAACCCCTAAATATCCTTAGAAATCAGCCCATGGGGGGGAGGGGGGGTGACTTTAAATTTATAAATAACAAGTTTATTTTTTTGAACATGTATTAAATTATTTTAAACATTCACTGTTTTTAAAAAAAATCTCGATAACCATGTACTAAAAATTATAGGTTCTAATTTCTACGAAAACATAAAAAAAAAAGTATTTTTTATAAGTAAGTTTTATTCGATTACAAAATCATAGTACATGTCATTCAAAATTTATACATTTTTGTGGTATTGAATTTTTTCGTCTATTTATTTTTTTTTCTTCTTTTTGAGTAAAAGTCTTTAATAAATCTGCATTTATTTTTTTTTTTTTTCAACCACCTTCATTTCTTTTTTTTTTTTTGCCAAAGCCTGCTGCTTCTGTATTTTTTCATTCTTTTTTTTTCTTTCACGAATCATTTTTTTTCGTTCTCTATCTAGAAGTTTTATTTTTTCCTTTTTCAATGACATTCGAACTCGCATCATAAGTATATTTTTTTGTCTTCTTGAGACCATACCTCATAATTTTCAGGCAACAGCAGTGGTGATGAAATCTGCTGCTGCTGTTGTTGTGGTAGTGGTGGTTGCATTGACGCAAGTGCTATAGGTGTTACATTTTCTAAAACTACACTTGCTGCTGCTGTCGGCAGTAAAGGTGATGGAGGTCTACTGAAATCACTGTTTTTAACCAAGTCAATTAATCCACTCCAATCCTGCTGAGAGAGCCACCATGATGTTGATGGCGAAAGTTGCAATTGATTATCGAATTGCGTTGGCATATCTAAAGCAATTAAGTACAAAATAAGTTAGTTTTATGTATTACAACATGTTGAGAAACTGAAAAAAATAATAATAAAAAGAACCTGTTACTGCTGTGGATGTTGATATATTGAGCATTTCAACTTCTGTTGGTATTTCTGCTGCTGCAATAGGTTGCTCTGTTGACACTTCTACTTCTGAAAGAGGATCCTTGAGTAGTGTGGAAGGTATATCTGGAAGAGGATCCATGATTACAGGGGAATTTTCTGGTGGTGCTGCTACTTCTGGAAAATCATCATTATCTACGAGCTGCCCTTCTAAATTTTCGACGTTGCGTCCTAAGGCATGAAAAATCAACCGTTCTTGATATCTTCTGATATCACCCTTTCGTGTTTTTTTCACAATGTTAATGCTGAAAAATTTTTTTTGTAAATGCTTTTTAAAAAAAAAAATAGTAATAAAAGTGAAGAATAAAAAGAAGTTAACTAATTGAAAGAAATAAAAAACTCATGACATCATTTCTGCGTCTTGAGTCGAATAAAAAGATTTTCTAAATGTTTCCTTAATGTTACAAGTAAAGGTAGAGAATAGAAAGAAGACAAGTAGTTGAAAGAAATTGAACTCGTGACATCATTTCTGCGTCTAGACATCATTTCTGCGTCTTGAGTCAAATAACTTGCAACCACATTGTTGTAGAAAAAGGAGGAGTATAGAAACTTTACAGATTTAATTAAATTGCTATTTCTAGAAAAGTGAGAAACTTTTTAAAAAATTTTGAATTCATGACGTTATTAATAGGTCTTAAGTGAAAAAAAAAAAAAAAAATTACGTATTCCATTTTTTGAAGGAAAAAAATTATTAAGATCTTACAAAATACCTTCACACTCGAGAGCGTTGGTTGATGCGTTGTACGAAGTATCCTGAAGTGTAACTTCTTTCTCTCCTCGGCTGCTGTCGCTGATGTTAAAAATATAACTGAAGCACGTGGCGAAGGTCAATATATTGCTCTTTAAGACTATGGCGGAAGAAGAAGAGAAAAGCCACTTTCCATAAGTTGAAGATTTTGCATATGATGGAATGAGTAGGAGAAAATATTTGTCCTTTTCTAAGTTTCCTATTGGTTTAAAGTACTTGATGCTACGGAGAGAGGATACTTCTTCCCAACCAGAGACCTTTAATGTTGTGCATATGGAAAGGGTAAGACATAATTATGTCCTTTTCTAGTTCTCTCATTGGTTTATTACAAGATACAAATTTCCATCTCCAAGGATATTGAATTCTTATACAGCGTGGGTGAAAATTTAGGGGAGGGGGGGGGGTTCGGCAAATTTTCACCACTCTAGTTTGAGTTTTTCATACTGCGCATGAGAAAATAAATGGAGAAGGGGTAAATTGTCGGAGTAGCAGTACCGAAGTCTTTAAAAGGAAAGTTGTGCTCCAAAATAGTTAGTCGAAAACAGTTAGTTGAAAATATCAGTCACACTCCAGTTAAACAGTAGATATATTGTCTGTTGAAATGGCTCCTGTAAATGAAGAATTTTCAAGTGACATTGAAGTGCTAGAATGGGAAAATTTGGAGGATTTAGTGTCCGAGAAATTTGTGCAGGACTTGGAGGATGAAGAGGATCAACCTCCAGCATTCGAAATATTCGAGCAGGATTTAAATGAGAAATTTGAACGAGGCTTCAACGATAATTTAGATTCATCGCCATCATCGCCCTCAGTCCTATACACGGAAGAATTTAATATGCGTGCTCATATTGAAAGACCGTCTCAGTCATCTACATTGCCACTGCTAGAATTTACGTTTTTTGGTAAGTTTATTTATGAAAATAAGATCTTAGATTTAAAGATGTAATGAAAATTTTTAATATGAATGAAAATGTAAATTTTTTTTTTTAGACTTAGAGGGTTACTTTCTAACATGCTCTCCACACCTAAATAATATCGTTTCGGTAGAAGAAGCACTTCTCAACGAGGACACATTGCTAGGAGCAAGACAGCTTACAGAGCTAAGTATGTTTGAACGATTGGAAACACCATTAGACGATGAATTGTTATCAACATCGTTACACGCCTCCTTTTTCGGTAAGTAGTATAAAGGATTAAATTAGAATATTTATTTTGATAAAAAAAAATTTCATTTTGTTTCAATTTTTAAAATTTGTTTATTTGTTTGTTTTCAGACGATAGTGAGGGGTTTATTTCTACCGACACGTGTCTTCAAGCATCTTTTTCGATGCTTGAAGAACATAACCTTACATCGCCAACACGTGTCTATAGACCTAGACCTGATGCGGATCTCATGTGGTCACCAATATTCGAGGTAGATATTACAAAATCACCGACACTCGAGGCGAACCTCACAACACCGGTGATACATGAAGTGGATCTTACAGGATCACCGCAACCGATACCCGTGGTCGATCTCACGAGATCCCCACAACCGATTCCAGAAGTTGATCTCACGGAATCGCCGCAGCCAATACCATTAGTTGACCTCTCGGGAACACCTCATGGTATTATTGACTTATTGTCTTCACCAGAGCTGCATGACATGAGTACGGTGAAAAAAAGAAAATCTTTAGAGGACGAAACAGGTAGTCCTGATAAAAAAAAGCACTGTCGTAGACTTTCGTTTTAATTTTAACAATTGTAAAGTTTTTAATATTTGTAAATGTATTTTAAGGATAAGTAACATTAATTTTATAAATTAAACTTTGTATTTGTATACATTTTTCATCAAAAATAAACTAGGAAAAAATAAATAAAGTCTTGTACAATTATTTCCCTTCGATTCCTCATCCTATATTATTGAACAATCCGCATAATCCTACAAAATACATTTTTGTAAAAGTATCGTACGTGCAAAAATATTTAAATATTTAAGAAGACGCCATAACTCAACCAACGCTACAGGTAATGCACGCATACTGCACTGCGAACTCAAGGAGTGTTGCACATGGCGCGAAAAAAGTTAAAGGAAGCTGCAACGCTACAGGTAATGCACGCATACTGCACCGCGAACTACAAGGCGCATGGCACGTGCAAACTCGGCACGTACAGAAAAGTAAAAGAGAGCTGTTAAAGTCGCTCGCCCATCAGCTGCACGTGGCGCGCGCAAACTCCGATAACACGTGAAAAAGTGAAAGGGACCTGTTTAAGTCGCTCGCCCATCAGCTGCATGAAAACTCAAGCAGTGTTGCACATGGCGCGCGCAAACTCCGACAACGCTGCAGGTCGTGCACACAATTGGGAAGAGGTAGGAGCCTTTACGCAGTTGCACATGGCGCGCGCAAACTCCAACAACGCTGCAGGTGGTGCACACAATTGGGAAGGGGTAGGAGCCTTTGCGCAGTTGCACATGGCGCGCGCAAACTCCGACAACGCTGCAGGTGGTGCACACAATTGGGAGGGGGTAGGAGCCTTTGCGCATGCTCAATGCGCACTTATCTGTTTAGCTAAAACTTACCTATTATGAACCACATCAAGCTTTCGACTTCATTCACTTGATCACACTGGACCAAGTAGCATCGGTTACTTTTTCCTTTTAAAATGGAGTACATTGTAGACTTTCAGGGCTTTAAAAGCCTCGTCAACTATTTTATTTTTAAAGAAATTTCATTTGTCAACCATAACAAGGATACTTTGCCAGTTGTTATTGTGCTTAACCCACCTTTTTCATTTGAGCATCTACCAAAAAAATATAAAAAACATAATAAATGGCTAGAAGCTAATTTCCATGGTCTAAGTTGGGATTTTAGTGACATTTCTCACATGGAAGGAATAACTAATTTCAAGCGTATGCTGATTAATGCTAGAACAGTTTATGTCAAAGGTTGTGAAAAGAAAAAATGGTTACAAAACATACTACCATGCGAGTATGTATTTTATATATTATTAACTTAATAAAAATACCTTGAAAATAAAAAAATAAATTTTTCTTACGAATAATACAAACATTTTTTTCAGAGTTATTAATATTAAAGAGTATGGGTGTCCTGCTCTCAAAAATCTCGTACAAGACTATGAGCCATGCAAACATCACAGCTTTCATACTGATCCTGTATGTGCGGTGAAAAATGCTTTGGCTATGAAAGATTGGATGCAAAGTCGGGAAAAGTATGAAATTAAAAGAATCACATACTTGACCGTTCATTCCTGTAAACGCAATTAAAAAAAAAAAAATTCTTTATAATTATTATTAGAACTAATAAAATTTGAAAATATTTTGCAAGTCTAGTTTTGTAAATATAAATTTTTTTAATTTAAATAAACAGAATAACCAAAATAAACAATAAAAATGTTTAACAATTATTTTCCTACCCCTCAACGTTCTACATCATCGTGCAACGCACTCACTTACAAAAAAAAAAAAAAAAAAAAAAAAATACATATACCCAACACGTGCACAAGATATTAAAACAGCGCGCGCAATCTCAAGCAGTGCTGTAGGCGAAAAATGCGCATCGCAGCGCACGCAAGCTCAAGCCTGACAGACCCACGCGCCCATTGGCTGCAAGGGGAGTCCAACTCATCGACGGAGAGGGGCTGCCGCGAGAAGGGGCACGCCGCGAGAGGGGGCCACCGCCATAAGGAGGGGCAGGCCGCGAGAGGGGGCCACCGCCATAAGGAGGGGAACACCGCGAGAGGGGCTACCGAGGGGAGGGGGGCTGGGCTGGAATCGCCATAGCTTATCTACTTTTGTCAGTTAGAGAAAAGTAGAAGAGATCGTGTAGCAGTAAGCGATCATGCAGCTACGATCAATACGAGGCCTGGACCAGCACATCAAAATAACAACTATTTAGCTGTTGTTATCGATTCTCGAATCGTGCAAGAGCGTTTCCCAAATGCACAGGTCTCGCGAACCAGAAGCCTTCAAGCTCCCCCAAATGGTCCTTGCACCAAAAATCAGCAGCAACCACTGCTTGCAGCTGCAAATGATGAAGGTTCAGCTCCTTATTCTCAAATTACTTAGTTGGAGGAAACCGTGCAGTTCTAGGCAATCATGTTACGATCAATGAGGGTTCGGAACGATCACATCTTAACAATTGTCACATCTTAAAAAATCGATATAGGAACTTTGACGGAGACATTGATGATGGGACTGGGCAACAGCAACAACGAAGAACGAATGATGTAGAGAATGAGATTTGGAAATTTAAAAAAGTAAGTAGTCACACTATTGTTATTATTATTTTTATCATTATTATTATTTTTATCGTTATTATAATTATTACTATTATTACTATAATTGTTGTCATGATAAGTATGATGATAAATTTGTACCTTTCTTCTAGGCGTTTCGTTACGTACAGAAAAGAGCTACAGTACTTGCAAAAGTCAGAGACCTCAACGTTAATAACTGTCATTTTTAATAGATCTGTTATATGCTTTAATTTATTTTATTTGATTACAGCTGTACCTGATAAAATTATTTTTAATATTCGTGTTAGTATATGTGTAATACCATGTATATTCTAAATTAGTGCCGTACACTTTGTGTGGATCATCGTACCACAATAATATAAACTAAAAACATGTTATTATTTGTAGTACAATAACATTTGTTTTAATAGACACTAAACGAATCTTAAATTCTTTGAGTTATTCACGAAAATAAGATCTTTGTATCTCTACACATTTATATATTTATTTCGTAACAAGGAACATGATTTTCTTGAAAACAAGTTATACATTACCAATTGCGAATGGACATCTTTTCATGTTCTCAGAACAGCATCGTGTAATGGTTTTTGCTTAAAAATAGTGTAATAGAATTGTTAATTGGTGATGTACATGAACAAAAACGATAGTTAAGGAGTAATAAGACATTAGTTTTAATTTTATCACTAAATGAATGGACTTTCATGTAGACATGGAATCGTGGCCTTAAAAACAATTTTTGTTTTGAAAGTAGGAATACGTATGAGAATAACTGAAACAATAAAAATACATATTTTTTTTGTAAAATTGAGTCAAGGCGCACATTTTTAGCAGCCGTGGATCTTGATTATTGGTGAGAGTTATAAGCATTTCATAAGAATTTGTAGTTCACACGCTTCAGAACAATAAAAACAGGAATTTTCATTTAATACCGCCTTAGTATTGTAGACAATTATAGTACTTGAAATGCAAGTATATAAAGTGGCAAGTACAATGCACTGGATTCTATTTTTGTAAGTGTAATGTAAAGATCCTGGACATCCCGAGTTCCAACTCCCGGGTGATTCTTCTGGACTGTATAACCGCACCACAATAACAATAATAACACTCTTGACAGCTTAGGTTAGGTAATGTCCCCAATGTTAACATATATACCGCTATGATATATACGGGCATCGCGGTGTCTCACAATCTTATTCCGTTGATAAAGAGACCCGATGCCATCTATCATTGTCTATAAATACCAGTAGATATAACCAGTAGCTAAACTAAGTATGGATCGGTATTGTAGAGAACTAAATTTATTGAATGTTAACTATTCCAGAGATCTCCACGTAAGGTGGTGTTATTTTATTACAATTAATATTTTAATACATATTTTCGGTAAAATAAGACCTGTCACACAATTTGAATGCATTTAACAATAAGAAGTGACTCATATTGGTGATAGTGGTTATAAGTTAAAAGAAATATACAAAAAATCAGATTATGTAACGTTTATTTCACGTATAATTTTAGTTTTTCTCATTCAATTTTCCAGCAATCTCGTCAAGTCTAGGCTTGAATTATTTCTAAGAATGTCGAGAATGTGCGTCAACTCCGGTTTTTCTTATAAAATAGCTAGATATTTACTAAATAATGTTACAAAGCTGAAAAATTGAATTGAGCTCGTCAATAACATAGAAAACTTTAATTTTCTCTAGACTGCCCTTAAGGAGACTTTAAGAGACTTGAGATACTTATTTGGTATTAGAGGCACTTTAGGGGACTTAAAAAAAATTAAGGGAACTTGAGAGAACTTCAAAGAATTTGAAAGGACTTAAGGAGACTATTGGGGATTCAAGAGGACTTCAGGGGACTTGAGAAGATTTCAGAAAAGTTTGAAGGTATTAAAGGCGCTTCTGAGAATTTAAGGGGGCTTGAGAGAACTTCAAAGGACTTTGGAGGACTTAAAAGGACTTAATGAGACTTGGGGGGGTTTAATAGAACTCAAAAAGAGTTAGGACGACTTAAGGGAATTTGAAAAGACTTCAAGGGACTTCAGAGGACTTGAGGGGACTATGGAATACTTAAGAAGGCTTCAGTAGACTTAAGGGCATTTGGAGACTTTCAGGAGTCTTTAGGACACATAATAAAATATCAAAGGAATTCAAGGGACCTGAAAAAGCTTAAAGCAAATAAGGGGACTTAAAAGAACTTAGAGAGACTTACAGAGACTTAGGGTACTTAAGAGGTCCTAAGAGCACTTCGGGGGACTTAAGAAAATTTAAGGGTACTTAAGAGGACTTTAGAGGACTTAAAAGGACGAAAGGAAACTATTGGGGATTAAAGAGAACTTAAAAGGAGTTTGAAGGACTTTAGGAGACTTGAAAGAACTTTGGGGATCTTGAGAGGACTTTGGAGGACTTGAGAGAACTTAAGGGGACTCGAGAGGACTTTGGGGGATTTTATAGAAATTGAATTTATTTCGGAGGACTTAAGGGGGCTTAACGTCACTGAAGAGGGCTTAGAGGGACTTGAGAGGACTTAAGGAGAACTTGGGGGATTTTAGCGGACCTTAAAGCACTTGGAAGGACTTAAGAGGATTTGAAAGGACTTTGGGGGACTTGAGGGGATCTTGGAAGATTTAAGAGGACTTAAGGAGGCTTTGGAGGATTTGAAAGGAGTTAAAGATACTTGAGAGCACTTAAGGGGACTTAAGATGACTTTGGGGGACTTTCGAGGACTTAAGGGCACTTTGGAGGACTTTAGAGGACTTACGAGGACTGAAAAGGACTCCCAGGGATTTAAAGGACTTTAAGAGTCTGTTGAGGATTTGAGAGAACCTAAACGGACTAAAGGAGACTTCAGTAGATTTGAGTGGTCTTGAGGGAACTTAATGAGACTTAAGACTTGGGGTTACATCAAAGGACTGAAGTGATAGTCTGTGGGACTATTGAAGAGTTCAGAAGAATAAGGGGAACTTTAAGGGATTTGAAAGGACCTGTAGGGTAGTCTTAGGGTATTTTAGGGAGACTTGTAGAAGACTTAGGTGTTAAGGACCTGAAGGTAGTTTATAGATAGCAGAAATATTTTACACTACCATTTGTATAAAAAAATATTTGGTTGTATTTAGCTAATAATAAAATTAAAATTGCAACGTCAACAAACTTATACTACGTTTTCTTTGGCTTGGGTTGCGTATTCGCCACAACATTTTTGTCAAGACGATTTGGCGTTTCTCTTTGCTAAATGTATCCTTAGCTTTATCTTTAACGTTATCTACAAGGAAAATACATGTTTTTAATCGAATTCAATTGTTAAATGCTATTATCTTTATTGCGTACTCAGTAACCGTAGATGCAATCGTATATTTTTGCTGTAATGGCTTGGTAACCTTCTCTTCCTGTAGTCAGCATAAGTTTTAACTTGTCAATTATAATTATTGACTTCAGAAGCTCTCGTATCAAGTCGTTTATATTCTGAGCTCTTTTCAGAATTTCATTAAGCTTATCTTCAGATATATAAGTTTTATGAGACTTATGCAACTCAACGTAAAACATTTCTGTATTATTCTTATTGCATTAAATAATGTTTACAATTCTATTTTATAAGGGTTTCTTTTATTCTTATCTTCCCTTTTAAAGACAGATTGGAAATTAGCCAAAACTTTTTGCTCCACTGATACCTTTTCTTAAGGAACGTAAAATTGTTTGTAAATATTTTATAATAATACTTTTATAGTTATGATTATTTCTGTATGCATCACATCCACATGTCCCTAAAATCTGAAAATTTTCAACTGAGGGTGCATGAGAGTCCTTTGTTAAAGAATTTTTTTCTATAGACTTAACAGAATCTGCAATGAAAAATAAGTAACTATGTCTAATTTACTAAGTAATGTTACAAAGCTTATTAAAAGTAACAATAAAGATGTCTAAACTACAAATTACTTGTAGCTTCTTGTGCTTCTAGATTAGCAGTAGTATCAGCTAAAGAAAAACATTACTCATAGAAAAATATTAAATGAGAATGTACTTAAATATGTAGGTTCATTGCTTTGCAAAGACTGATGATGTACCTCTGCAATGTCTGTTATCATATTTTGTAGATACGTAGATTATGTATTTAGAGGAAAGTTATGAGATGTTATTTAAAACAGTATTCATTGCTAAGACGAGAAATTGTCGTTTTTGAAACTAAACTATTTACCTTGTGTAGTATGGTCTAGGTAAATAAAACGGCTATTCAGCAATACAAAGAGCTTCCGCAAGTATTGCTCGTCGTCTTTATTTTATAGAATAAACAGTATGAACTTTTCAGTTTAAAATAGTTAAAAGGCAAATAGTAAATATTATAATGCAACCCATAACGCTTATTTTTAAATTATAATCGCACTCACAAGAGCAATAAATTGTATTCTTGTGACTTAAGTGTAGGCAATAAAGCACTTAACCACTAAATAAACTCACGTAAAAGTTTAGGATGCAGACATGCTTATTTGTTTGGCAGTTTTAAAATGAAGAAATAAAAAATGCGCATGACACTATTAATGCTCTAAATTAGAAGAATCAATTTTTAATTAACAATGCTGAAGCTCTAAGTTAGAAAAATCAGTTCTTGCTCGCTCATACGTTTAACAGCACAGAAGTAAAAAGTAATTAGCAACATGACTCACCGCTTGGTGTCAAAATTTCCAGTGCGTTGTATCGTTGATTACACTTGACCATACTTGCACTCTCAATATCTTGAATCTCCTATGACTCGACCATATTTAAGAAAGTAACCAAAACTTTTGACAGCTACTGCACGAAAGAAAATATTTTTTCGCAAAAACTAAAGAATTGTATACAACCTTTTTTTAGCAGGTTTATTTCCACTGTCAAGTTATTGCAAACAAATAGTTTAGTTACAGTCGTGACAACAAAAACCAGAATTCATATTGGTATAGTAAGTACTTCTGTTATTGAAGAATGATAGAGCTGGTTGCGCTGTATCGTATTGGGAAGTTGTCGCTGCAAACGGCTCTGTTCCTTTCTGAATTTATGGGAGTGCATTTTTACTCACCAAGAATAATATTCAGTAATTTATAAGCAAGGAAACATTCACTCATGTAAGAAAGTAAATTTACTCGGGTACGATAGAATTTCAGTTAAAAAGCTACAGAAAAGTACAGTTTCTCTCACTACAAGTATAATTATCTCACTGTTCTTGTCAATTTTCTTTCGAACTCGAATGATTAAATATTTATTTATCTAAATTTTTCCTTGTATATTTTTTGTACACATTAAAAAAAAAATCGTAAAAACACAAGTGACTTGTATCCTCCCTAAATTTTTTGTGATTATACTACTACTACTATTGTAGTTTAATCACGGTCAGCATTTAAAATAATGTGACCTATGCTATACGTTGTAACTTGACTATAGCTGAGTAGTGTTTGGCGTGTCTCCTTCTTTTGTAGAACAATTTTTTTTAATTCACAAGTTAATTTCTACATCAAAATATGCTTCGTATTTAATCCAAGTATCTCGTCAGAATCTCAAAAGAAACATAAATCACCATCACGGGCGTAATGGACGACGTTGTCATATTCATGTATGTGTAACAAATAATATAGTTTATTTTTGACGATCATTCTAAAAATACTTTGCTTAGTATAGCTATACGAGGCAAAAAACAATCGTACGTATACGTCGGCAGAGTTAACTGCAGAGATATAGAAATGTTACTAAAAACGTCATAACTTGAGTTTAAGAGTCTCAAAATCACTAGTAACCTATGCCTACCTCAGTATTGCGTGTATATCTGCACGAACGCATGGAGCGCATGCTCTCTCATATAGGTTTGACAGACACAATGGCATTGAGATTTGGAATACTGATTGCTCTAAGTTCTAATATATTGGCAGCTAATATGCTGCATAGAACATCGATATCGATAGCTAGTAAAAAATTAATTGTTAGTTTGTATGGTTTTCATTGTCATCACTTTAACAATGCTGCCATAACGTTGAATCAAATAGCTAGCAGTGATGCAGAAGCTAGCAACAACATGGGTGCGTGCCATCTGCCGCGGGAAAAGGCTATTAAAAGCTGTTCTGCTTACCGATCTGGCCTTTTAACTACACTGCAAATCCGTGATTCATGACTACTTGCGCTGTAGCAAATATTGTTTGAAAGGGGGTAAACTACCCTTACATTATAATGCTTATAACTTAGACAGTAGAACATTAAAACTGATTCTGCAAACGTCATTGGAATCAGAATAATTCACTCTATTTTCTGATTTCAGCTGTTAAAGTACTTTCTGATCATCCTGTATATTTATGCATTACAGAAGGACATATTAGGCTTAGGGTTCAAACAACGAATCAGATTGCAACCTGATTACTCTTGATTAACACGAGCAAAGTTGTAGTGTAATAATAACACGGTAATGTGTAGTTAAAACTGCTGATGTAATTAAAATTTTATATTAGGTACAAGTTGCTGTCAAAATTTTGCATGATATTTCTTGTGGATATACGAAATAAAGAAATTTCAAAATGTTGGTTGGTGACGTTCTTGGATGTAGTAGTGCAAATTGATTTTGTGCAATGAACACGTTATAAAATTATTTAAAGGTTGCACGCGTAGTTCAAGTTTTGCGATGGCCATTTGTTTTGAAAAAAGTTAGTTATACGTCATGCGATCGCAGACTACGTATAGCCTGACATTCGAAGATTGCCGAACATTCGCTTTTTATAGTTGTAGAATGCAACTCTGTATAAAAAAGTGATGAATATTAAGTATTTGACATCGGATGTCACATTCTTAAAGTAACTCTTGAGTTACTAGACTGCATTCTGAAAATTAAGTGGTAGCATAATTTCACAAAAGTATAAAAGGCTCATTGAATAGGTAATCACACTTACTCAGCCTATTTATTCAACAACTTTTATTATTCTTATAACTTGCTGGAAAAACTAAAAACCATTCTGATGTTTTCAACTGTATTTATAATGGCGTTGAAAACTTAAAGTAACAATTATGAAGTAAATCTCAGTAATCATGTTACCTTTAACTTGTGGAAAAATATATATCTTTTTATCGTTAAGAGTAGGGCATACGTATTTTCTACTCTTACAGTCACTTAATTTTTATTCTGAAGCCCACAAGCAACATTGACAATCTTGATTGCAGTAATTAACTAACAGAATAAGAACAATAATTATCTTATATTGTGCCACCTGACAAAAAACACTATTAAAAAAAAAGTTCGTATCTTGTTATGCAAATAATTTAAGCTGGGGTAACAAAGTTACACTTCTAATGACATCGTAACGTTGTAAAAATACATGTTTTTTGTAAATAAGTGCAATTATGTTGGAATTTTAAAAATGCCATTAAAATAGTGATTTTTTGAAATTGTCCTTTTTTTTTACGAAAAATTTAACGCCAAAAATAAATGACGGTATAGCGTTGCTATGCTGATAGTCCACTAGTTGAAGCATAAAAAAAATTAGAATGAGGCCATTCCCGCCGTTGCTGAACAAACTATTAAAATAACTCACAAATATAGTGTCATAATCAAGAAAAATAGTTTTGTCCAATTAAGATGTCAGCTTTACTTAATCGTTTTTCAACACTTAATCAAAATGGACAAAATTTTTTGTGCACTTTCGCTTACAACTTTTTTTTCTAGCGTTCTGATTGGAAAAAAAAAAAACAGTAAAATTGTTAATTATAAATTTTTTATCCATAAGGTAAATTCAGATAATTCGGGACACTTTTGCCTAGCAACATTTTTATCTCCACTTTTTTTAATGTCCCTTATTTTTTTGAATTTTTTAAAAAGATTTTACCTGTAGTCGGACGGTATTTTAAGTAAAAAAAAAAAAATGTTGTAGTGCTTTTCTAAATGTTGAAAAATATGTTATTATAAATTTTTTTGTAATAAAGCCTTTGTGGGACATATGTACGCCAGATTTCAGCTTATTCTGGACACTTATTAAGTTAAGTCGGGACACATGTAAAATCTTTGTTTTCAAAGAGTGTATTTTATATTGTGATCAGTTTTAAAATTATTAAGTAGTCTAACAAATCGACTTTTTTCAAGAAATAAAAAAACTAACGAAAAGTAATTTTGTACAAGATTTTAATCTTAATTTTATTCAGTTAAGCGTCCAATAAGTGACAAATTAACAAAAAAAATTAATTAGGCAAAACTTCTTGTTTTATTTTCAGTTTTGATTGTAACTTCCATTTCGTGAATAACCAAGGTTCGTCCTATTTCATCAACTTGTTTTTCGTAATTATGTATATCTGTTCTCAACTTAATCTCTTCCAATTTTATTGCGTTCTTACTTACTTTTATTTTTTTTAAATGTCTTTTTTTTTTTGATTAAAGACTTTTTTTTTCTTGTAAACTTTCATTTAAAATTGATTCTTTTTCTTTCATATTTCTAGCTTTTGCTCTTTCTTGTTTATTCTGTAATGTTTTTTTTTTTTTTTTTATTTCTTTTCCGTTTCTTTCTTTTCTAACCGTTCAACCAACTCATCTACGGTACAAGCTGAGGCTACGTCTAATTTTCTCTTTTTCGGAATTAACTTTGGAACTGGAAGAGAGGATTTTATTTCTGTTGACACACTTGTATTGGGTAAATCTTAAACATTTAAATAATTATAGCTTTTATCTGACCATTTAAGTTGTTCTGTATAAAACCAAACAACACTTTTTACCATTCTTAATATCGTCCTGGCTGCTAATATTACTGTTGTTTGGTAAGGCTTGGTTTGTAAATGCGGCATCACTCTCGATAGGTGTGCTTTTTGCTGGTGAATCAATATTTTTACTTGATTGACGATCAAGAGTGTGATTATCTGTGATTTTTAACTTTTATTCTCCTTTTTTCTTGAATTATTTTTTGTCAAAATACTTTTAGATCTCACAGCTTCAGATTTTTTGCTCTTGGACATTTTGTTAGATTTTTTCTAAATATTTACAATTAAACCTGTAATACTTCATAATAAAAATCTTGTAAGTACTTTGCACAATAAGTAAATACTTATATAAGTTGAGATTACTTACTGTTTACAGTAGTATTAAGATTATGATGTTTGTTTACATGTCGCATACACCTTTAATTGACTAATTACACTTGAATTTTGCGTGAAAACTGTTCCTCTTGATCTAATAATACACTTAACTGCTTAATTAAAGTGAAAAAAGTTAATTAACTAGTACTTTTTTACTGTATTGACTAAAAATCAAAGTTGTGCCTGGCGAAGATATGATGTGTCCAATAATACCTTGAGTAGTAAAAAACGTTAAGGTAAGTCGGGACACACCGTCCAGAATTGGCTCATCAGTATCTTACTTGTGAGATTATGTGAAATGCGCAATTTTAAATTATCAAAGTTGTTTTCATGACACTATATATAAATAAATTATTTAAGGAAATACTACACTAATCGTTGGAACATTTTCCGCCTACTTTCCATCTTATAAATTTTTTTTTAATCACATATAAGTATACACGGTCATCTCCCTGGCACGGAAGAAAACTTGGATGTTTACGGCTGCCGTCAGAACACCTTACAACATTTTTTTTTCGCATTACTCTTTGCTATTAATTACTTAACTTTTTCGTTGCTTTAGATAAATAAAGGTTTGAAGAATATTGGGATTTATTTTTTTTTTTGAAGACTTGTTTATCATTTATAAATGCAGTTTTTAGTCTGTGTCCCAAATTAGCTTAAGAATTTGAAGTGTCCCGAATTACCTGAATTTATCTTATGGTTTTATCTGATTATCTAAAAATAATTTTTTTTTTTTTATGTTAATATGCAAAAAACGTAAAATTTTGTTATTTTTTCGGTCTATGTGTATGCATTTCCTATTATTTTATTGATCCGTGAAGAAGTTTTACAATCGGGGGTAAGGTACCTATTATAAGGATCGTTTAACCCTGCTAAGGGGGTTTTTCATAATGTAGAAAATGACATCGCAACGCAGTTGTTCATTCAATAATACGTTTGCTTGGTTAAGGCAAAAAAAAAAATGATAGACAAAAAATTTCGATTGCATTTTGTCAAGAATTCTACTAAGTTGAAGGTTATCAAGAATTATCAAGAAAACATATTTTATGCTCGCTTTTTACATTATTTTTTTACAATAATCAATTTTTGCGCTTAAATAAATGCTTATAACTTTGTCATTTTTTCATGTACACAAACGCAATCAATTTCTCATAGAAGTACATTGTGTCTCACGTTTTAAAAAAAAAGTTTGGGATTAGATGATTCTTACTCATTTTTAATACAAACTCGTGTTTTTAACTATTTTTTAATAATTAGTCAATCATAAACATTTATTAATATATTAATTTAAAAGTACAACTTTCATTAAATATATCATGGTATCAACTCTTGTCTTTGTTTATTTTTGTTTAGTGTGCCTGTCGATTTAAACTCTTTTTAGCTCATTATTAAACGTAATTCTCGAAGACAGAAGATTATGAAAACTCATTGATTATGCAACATCATCCGCTTACGTACATACACCAATTATTATTAAAAAATAACAATAGACTACCTAGGAAGAAAGAAAAATTTTTTTGCAAATTGCAAAATTCGGTGATGATCGAAAAATAGTAAGAAACACGAGTTTGCTTAAAAAATTAGTAAAAGTTATCGTATCGCAATCATTTGTTCTTAAAATACGTAAAAAAAAGTACACTTTAATGATAAATTGGTTTTTTTTGTATACATTGAAGAATGACAAGCTTATAAGCATTTGTTTTATTAAAAAAAAAACGATTATTGTGAAAAAAAGGAAAAAAATGAGAGAAAAATTTTTTTTCTTCAAAATCTTAAAGTTGATTGTAATTTTGAAAAAATGCCGTCAAAAACTTTTGTCTATCATTTCTTATGCCCTAACCAGGCAAACGCATTTTTCAATATATGATAGCGTTGTGACGTTATTTTTAACAGTAAAAAAACCCTTGAGCAGGGATAAAGATTCTCATAATAGGTACTAATTCTCTGATTATCAAATTTTTTGGCAGGTATATTAAAAAATAAATCATACATAAACATTGACTAAAAAAATAATAAAATTCTACGTTTTTTTTGCATATTAACTTTAGAAAAAAAAACTTTTTAATAATTAGGTTTAATCATATCGATAGAAACTTTCATGATAAACTATTTTATTTTTTTTACTTTTTCCAATCAGCACCCTAGAAAACAAGTTATAAGCAAAAAGCAAAAAAAAAAATCTGTCAATTTTCATCAATTGTTAAATAACAAATAATGCCGACATCTAAGTGGGATAAAACTAATGTTCCCAATTCTAACATTTTATTTGTGGGTGATTGCACCAATGTTTCTAGCAACAGCAGAAATTTAGTTATACACTTTAATTAGCGGACTATTAGGTTGTGTAAGAAATTACTTGTTTTTTAAAAAAGATAAGAAGTTTTAGCAATTTAATCACAACATAACTGAACTATTAAGAAATAGGAATGCACTTATTAAGGTTGAGTTGTTCAGAAAAAAAAGTGCAAAAACAATCAACGACTGTCATTTATTTTGGCTCTTTCTTAAGGTGTTCTTTGGTTATTAATGAGATTCGTCAACGCTTTTGGGTAAAGTGTTTAGATACACATACTTTATAACGTATTGAAGTGAAATCTTATTTGAAGTAGTAGATTACGATCACATACATCTGGTAAATAAAGTATTATAAAAAAAATATTAACTGTGAAAAATATTAACCATTACCTCAATGACAACTGAAGAAGGAACTTCCGATGTGTTGTACTCCCACCCTTTGTCACAAGGTATAACGTCATACGATCTGTTGTGGCGAATGAGTCCTAGCAATGATTGTGACTTTAAAGTATGAGTCCAATTAATATCGTACCGTAAGCATTGACTATATGATCCATTGTCTTCCTACGTTATGAAAATTAGAAGATAGAAGTATAGTAGAATAAATGCAATAATTTATCTTCATAGAAGTATGTTACAGGTAAATAAATTTTTTTGATCATATTATCATGATAGTCAGGTATAATAAAAAAGCTGATAACCTCTTTTTGGCCTTAACTTGAGGGTAATGTCCTCACAGTATTTATCTCTTATAGTTTCGAGTAATTTTAGACTACTTTAGATTAAATTCAAGTATGGTTTTCTTGAGATCTTAATATTAAATAAATGTGTGTTATTTTATAAAACGTACATTGTTTGTAAGTTTATTGATAACTAATAGATTATTTGCTTACCTAGAAGCACTTGAAAAACATTTTTAATAGTAGTTATAAAATTATTAGTTCGAATCATTTAAGTTTCTAGATAATGTTAAAATATTCAATGAGTTAGCAAAGTGATAATGAAGCCCTCTCAAAACAAATAATTGTGTATTGTTAAGATGTGTTGCTGAGATATTGAGAATGTACATAAAATGATTATGATTTCCAGTAGAAATATTAAAGTAAAAATTTCGCTTGCTTGTCATTTTCATTACAAGTTATGTATTGACTATAGAAACTGAACGATGATGATGGGTTATACGTATTAGATAATGGTTATATTAGGATCAAATCCTTATCCACTTGATCCACGTCTCTGTCAAACCAATGGCTCATATGCGTATTTGCAACTGCAGTCTGATGACTCTGAAGCCATGTAAAATAAGGTCCTCATTGCTCTGTAAGTAATTGATTACATTTAATCTACGGTGGTTTTGTTGTTAATATGTCAATTACTGCATATTTATGCAGAATAACATAGCAGTGCAGGGCCTGTTAGTAATCTTACTTAAAAATGGCTATAAACACAAATAAAAAAAGGAGTTGTTATTGTAGTTTACTAATGTTCGTAGGACTAATACCAAATTTTTAAGATTAAAAAGAATTTTAAGTTTCTTAATCTATATAAAAAAATACTATATGGGAACAAATTTTTGCAAAGCTCACGTAATTAACTAAGAACTAGGTCAATTCATCTTGTAACGTAAGAAAAACAACGAAATTTGCGATTTAAGTTAGGCATTATGTTACTTGAGTGCAAAAAAAAAACGATAATCATCACATGCTTGTCAAAACAATTGTACAAAAAAGCTTAATTTCAGAGTTTTTTTAAGAACTCCCAGTTCACCCTGTAACCAACGATTTCTTGTTCATGGAAGTAGAGATCTTTAGATGAAGGTGTGCAAATATAAGAGTCAGGAGAAATTTGCTTCTTTGTATGATTCATAACATTATTGTTTGTTAAGAATTTATCATGGCGTTCTAACTGTGTCAATAAACTTATTCCACGTGATATAAATGTAATCGAAATGATGTATAAAATGCATATAAAAATATTTTATCTGGAATGCTTATTAATAAAACATATAGTTTAGTAAATAATAACTGTATAAAAAGGTCTAGGACAAATTTTAAAATCACAACTACGTTGATTTAAAATATTACACTGATACTATTATTAATAGGTTCATGTAGCAAATGAGCAAAAAAATTTGTACCATAGAACAACGTACTTCTTTCTCCAGGTATTCGAAAGCTCAGAAGATAATTTTAGATATATAAAATGTTATTTTATAAATGTAACGAAAAGATCTTAAATTTTTCCAAAACTCGTTTATTCAAAGAAAAGTTTAATAAGTGAGAATGTTGTTAATTTAAGAACAGAAAAGATGAAATATTTATTTATATTTTTTATTTTAATACTTATTGCAAAAGTTTCGAAAATGTTTAATTGCCTAAGATTCTTCGCAACTATAAACTACTTTAAACAAAAAGTATAGGTAAACACTGTAATAAACTATAATAAATAATGACACCAAAAGTAATTAATTCAAAATGTTTTTTCAATACAATTTACAATTAATTATATTTTATTGTTTAAGCATCTATAACTAAACAGCAGAACTTATGAATCTGTTCTACTAATAATTATATTAAACATTTGTTTGTCAGAAATCAGCCATAAGTTTAAAGTCAGTGGTTATATCAACCACTAGTATGCTTACCTTCAAAACCTATCGATAGAGCACTATGGCATCAAATTTAGTTCAGTAATACATATGAAAAAGTATTAGCTAGTCAAAAAGTGTCCTTTTGTCCAACCTACACTACATTTGTGTAGTGAACTCCCTTTTAGTATTTTTTTGAGGTTAGAAGTTGAGCTATATTTCTAAATAGATGAACTTGCCCATTACTTAAATCAATGTAGAAACAAAGAAAAAAGAAATACTGCAAATGTTTTGTCCAAGATAGACAGAAAATTTAATTACATTCAGCTCTTAAGTTAGTCTTTTAAGGGTGATTAGTACTGAGAGTATTTTATTCTATCAATGTATGTTGAAAAAAAATAATTACCTTATAATAGCATAAGTAATCTATCTATCGCATGTATAACTAACTCAAATTCTTAGACAAATCAATCAGCAATTACTTGGAATCCTAATAGACAAAAAAAGTTTTTTAATAGAAAAAAAAATGGATCACTAAATGTATAAAAACTTTGAAAAAAATTAATCTAAAGTGTATAATATTACGAACTAACTCTACCATCTTTTATTTTTAAATTCAAAGTATATTAATTAAATGTTATTAAAAAAACTAACAAATAAAAGTATTTGTGATTTGCATTCTTTTAAAAGATGTTGTACGATTCGCCTCCTTTGTAAGTTTTAATTTCTATAATTTTAGGTCTCATTCCACTTCTTTCTTAGCAATATTTAATTACTTATAAAACTACTTGTTAAACTGTTCTCACAACATCCTTGAGATCAGTGAACAACAACTGTGCAACATCAGTTATACTGATGTAAATAGAAAATTTAGTTTATGAGATTTGGAATCTCGCGCTTTAGGATATTCTCTTACCTATAAGGGCCAATCATAAGCGTGCACGCGTGTATTAATACACCAATAGACTCTGTTTATACTTACCTTTGCCTCTGCAGGCTATTGTGACAACACCGCTGCTGCTGCTCATGCTTTGGTCGTCGTCAGCGTGTGCTGCTGCCTGCCAGTGCAGGCTATTTAGACAACACCACTGCTGCTGCTGGCTCCACGGGTCCTTTCATCGTCAGTGTCTGCTGCTGTCTGCTTCTGCAGGCTATTGTAACAACACCGCTGCTACTGCTCGTGCTTTGGTCGTCGTCAGCGTGTGCTGCTGCCTGCCTCTGCAGGCTATTGAGACAACACCGCTGCTGCTGCTGGCTTGACGGGTCCTTTCATCTTCAGCGTGTGCTGCTACCAACTTATACAGGCTATTGAGTCAGCACCGATGCTGTCAAGTCCTGCAGGTCTTTCGAACTCAACATTACTGAAAATACTTGGTCCTGTTTACACGGTTTGTAAAATTGTATATTTTGTGGTATGTAATTTCAGTTCCTTATAGTTTTTCATTTTTTTGTTTACTGATTGACTTGAATACATTTTTGCC
The DNA here is from genome assembly GCF_036245765.1 of Copidosoma floridanum. Lineage (NCBI taxonomy): Eukaryota > Metazoa > Arthropoda > Insecta > Hymenoptera > Encyrtidae > Copidosoma > Copidosoma floridanum. The sequence continues at coordinate 1,971,671 of NW_028321893.1, forward strand.
AACTTAACTTTATGTAAGCACTTGTAAAAATTAAGAACACTACCGTCATTTACCGTTATTGTTGAATTAGTTAGCTTTTGTCGTACTTAAATTTGGCTGCGGTGCGTGGTTTGTATTTATTTATGGAATATTTATTACTTGAATTGAAATTTAACTTATCAAAATGAATAACCTTTATGAGGTACAAGTTAAACTGTTTAACAAAATTAAAGGTTCCTTTACAAACTTTAAGAAACTTGGCCAGGTGAAAATGACCAGGGGTCAAGCTGACTCTAGGCTTCAACAACTCAGAGATACTTTTGAACAGTTTAAATCCACTCATGATAACATTATGAATATAAAACCTTTACCCACAACTCATGATTATTTTAAAAATAAGTGCTTTGAAGTGGGAGAGGATACTTTTTATTCAGTTCAGGGTGATTTGAACGATTTTTTCAATTCGCTTCATAATTATTGGAATTTAACAGGCACCTTACCTCCTGCCAATGCCAATGTAAGTTTGTTCTAGAGTTTCTCTTCTTTACCTTCAATAGACTTGCCATCCTTTGATGGTGATTTTGCTAGTTGGGAGAATTTTTGCGATGTTTATAGGGCTATAGTCCATAGGAAGCAAGAATTACCAGCTATTATTAAATATTAACATCTTACAACGCATCTAAAGGGTGAAGCTTTAGACCTCATTAAGAATATACCCTTGTCTGAAGAGAGTTATATACAGGCCTGGGATACCATAACCCGGTATTATGATGATAAACGTCGTCTCATTAATTCGTATACAACTACTATTCTCAGTTGTCAAGCTATGAGAGGCAGTTCCTGCTCTGAAATAAAGCGCATATCTAAGGAGATGCTAAGTTCTGTTGATTCCTTGATATATCTAGAGAGAGCAGTAAGAGATGCTGACATATTTATCGCTCTTGTAGTTAGTAGATTTCATTTTTAAACGAACAAGGATTGGCAAAAATGTTAGGTAGTAGCAGTGATCCTCCTACTTTAGGTCAACTACAAGACTTCATTTCGGCACAAATAATTACAATGGAATCGTTTCCTTGTAAACCTGTAAATAACATTGTAAATATTAGCGCAACTACTCCTTTTAAAAATATGGGATCTTCTAGTGGTAACCCTATATCTGGTGATACTGCACAACAGACAGTTATTTCAGATTCCATTGTTTGCCAATTCTGTAATTAAAAACATCATATTGTATCTTGTGATTTATTTAATGCCTTTTGTAAAAAGTCTTGTAAATAATTCTGAGTCTTTTTATATAACTCTATTAACTCGTTGTTCCAAGTGGGAACGGTTGCTAAGAGTAACAGCATATTGCTTTCGTTTTACACACCGTCGTTTACTTAAGTTAAACAAAAGAACTCATATTTACCTATTGCTGAAAATCTTAAGCCCCCTTTACAGGCTAGTTTGCAGTTTCTTGCCTTTCAACATCAGACATTGGTTGTGCTGGACTGTGTCTAGTTTATCAGTATCAACGATGGCACTTTTCCGTTGAGTTCAAGGTATTAACTCAAAATCAAGATCGTCATTTAGAAGATAGCTTACCACTACTTCGATCTAGCTGTTTGTTTAATCTTACACTTCTTATAAACTGCAGATTAATAAGAGTTGGGGGTAGATTGAGTAGAGCCTTACTTGATGATGATGCCAAACATCTCTTGATACTAACAGATAGAGATCAGTTGTCATTTATGCTTATTGACTATCATCACAGATTAACTTTACATGGTGGAGTGCAGTTGACGATTATTACACTCCGTCAAACGTATTGGATTGTAAGTGGTAGACGGACTGTAAGAGCTGAGCTTACTCGTTGCATCACTTGTAAAAGATATAAGTCCAAATCACAAATTCAGTTAATGGGAGACTTGCCTTGTTCTCGTGTTACTCAGAGTCCTCATTTTCAAACATCAGGGATCGATTATGCTGGCCCCTTTCCAATACGCTTGTCAAAACACAAGGGTAAAGGAACTTTCAAGGGTTACATTGCAGTTTTCATCTGCTTGTCAACTCGTGCAGTACATCTTGAAGTAATGGAGGATCATACTAAGGAGGCCTTTATAGCTGCCTTTTACAGATTTATTTCTAGACGTGGCCACTGCACAGATTTATTTAGTGATCATGGCATGAATTTCATTGGTGCTGATACTGAGTCGAAAAGAATGTTGGTAGAACGTAGTCATGACCCTAATTTTTTCTATAAAGTAGGTAAATTAGGTACATAGTGGCACTTTATACCTGCTTCTGCTTCACATTTTGGGAGTTTATGGGAATCAGCAAACAGATCCGCTTAACATTATTTAAAGCGTGTAGTTGGCGATCAGATTTTGACAGTAGTTAAATTTTCCACTTTATTGTGTAGAATAGAGGCATGCTTCAACTCTCAGCCCTTGGCTCGCCTTCATAATAAATCCTCTGAGCTTGATCCACTTACTCCTGCTTATTTCTTGATCATGAGGTCTTCATTTCTTGTGCCAGAGCCCGATATTTTTTCTGAAAAGGTTTCGCCACTTGAACGCTGGAAGCTAGTGACACATACTCTCCAAGTCTTCTAGAAAAGGTGGTCACTTGAAAACCTTTCCACTTTACAAAGTCGTTGCAAGTGGTTGAATCCTCAACGCTCGGTTAAGTCTGGTGATCTCGTGCTCATAAAAAACGAGTCTTCTCCACCTGGGAAGTGGCCTTTAGGCATAGTTGTTAAAGTCTATAAGGATACCAAGTCTCTTGTCACAGTCGCTAAGATTAGAACCGTTTCATCTAGTTTTGTAAGGCCAATACACAAACTAATATTATTGCGTACCGTATCTGAACTTGAGTCAGGACACAATAATAATTAGTCTTATTGATATTAATTTATTTTCTTTTTATTTACTATTATAATTATTAAATCTCATATCTTAAAGTCACAAACCTTGCGAAAATATACATAAAATTATCAGTAATTTGATTATTAGGTTTTTTTTTTAATTTTTGAACTATTTGCTATTGTACGTGAAAAGCGTTTCACTGCTTTATTCACACGGTACTTAGTTGTATATTATTTATTCTGATAAACATTTGGTCTTAATTCTGTCCATTAACCTTGGGACTATGTAAAACATCAGTATTGCTGATTGCTACCGGCTAAATGTCATTATATCAACAACAAAAAAAATTTTCATTATTTAGAATTTTTTTAAGTGGAATGCGATCCACCTATTTGTCTTTCTAAGACTTGTTATTTATATACATTCGTTACACTTTTATCTATTAACCTTGGGACTATATGAAACATTAGTAACATTATACTGATGTAAATAGAAACTTTAGTTTATGAGATTTGAAATCTCGTGCTTTAGGATATTCTCTTACCTATAAGGGCCAATCATAAGCGTGCACGCGTCTATTAATACACCAATAAACTATGTTTATACTTACCTTTGTCCAGCAGCTTCTTGCTGCTGCAGTTATCGTCAGTCAGCCTCACACGCCCTTTTCGGTAAGTCGCTTTGCGCTCGTGCTTACAATTTTCACGTGTATCGTTTTTATGTAAGATTTCTGTAACGAAAAACGATTAACATTTTCGATTGACACGTAATTTCTCCGTCTGGCTCATAAATTAGTTCTTTTTTTTTTATCTTGCCAAGCATTATGACTTGTTAAAGTAAAATTAAAAAGAGAGATTGTTTTTTGATAATAAACGGCTAAAGTGTTTAAAAGTGTGTTGTGCATTAATTATTGTGTCCTTTTTTTTTACATCCTTTTTATGCTCCCCCAAATCCGGCGTGTGATATAAATTATACAGTCCACTATCTTACTGAGTTTAATTTCAAACAACAACAAAAAAAATCTTTTTTCCTTGAGATATAAACATAATTGTTTCATTCAACTTCTTTATTCACTTTGAACAAGCACAAAAAACCTAAGAGAGAGGTACACGAATTATATAGGATATATATATATATATATATATATATATATATAGGCAGGTATCGTTGCGTTCAGTGCCTTGTCCTCTGCTTTGCTTCTTTCTCCTAGAGCGAGAAAGACAGTTATCAAAGCTCGAGCATGGATCTTGCGGCGCCACTGGTGTGCGTCTAATGAATGAAGAGAGGGCGCGAGAAACGATTTCTGCACAACCCGCCCGCCTCGTTTCGTAAACGACTTTAGATCCCGCCCGCCGTGCCTGGGCCAGATTTATCCACTGGGTCCTGCAACACATCCTCGCTGGTGGTGTTGATTTGGATGGGTAGCAGAGACAGCTTGCTAACGGGGCGGACGTACTCGCCGGTGCCAGTCCGGATGGTGGCGGCTCGTACAAGTCCGTCAGGGCCGGGATGGACGGAAATGATGCGGCCAATCGGCCAAGCACCACTGGATTGAAGGAGCGTGTCGTCTATGAGGGCGATGACATCGTCAACCTTTAAGTCTCGACGCGGGACCCTCCACTTAGGCCGTTGTTGGAGCGTGTTCAAATACTCGTGACTCCAGCGGCCCCAGAATTGACTTCAGCTGCCGCGGACAAGTTTCCAGTGGGCCAAGCGATTAAGCGTGTTAGACGTGGAGCTGGCATCGATGACAGAGTTCAAAGGGCCACCGAGGAGAAAATGTCCGGGAGTAAGCACGTCAAGGTCGTCGGGGCTGCCGGTCAACGGGGTGAGAGGGCGGCTATTGAGGACCGCCTTGATGCTGGTGAGCACCGTGGAAAATTCCTCATAGGTGAGGTTCCGCGGCCCGACGGCACGGCGAAGATGATGTTTCATAGATTTGACACCGGCCTCCCACGGTCTGCCAAAGTGTGGTGCTTGAGGAGGAATAAAGTGCCACGTGATTCCTTGGTCCGCCAGCGAGCCAGCGATGCGCTCCCACTGCAACTCTGCCTCCTGGAGAGCTTCTCGCAGTTCTTGGTCGGCGGCGCGAAAGCAGGTGGCATTGTCACTCCAGACTTCGGATGGCCGGCCACGTCTGGCGCAAAATCTGGTCAGTGCGCCGATGAAAGACTTGGTCGAGAGGTTACCAACGAGCTCGAGATGAGCTGCTTTTGAAGTCAAGCATATGAACTAAGCGACGTAGCCCTTGCTCGTGCGGATACCTCGGCCCTAAGCACTGAGGATATTGAATGGGCCGGCATAGTCGACGCCGGTACGGGAGAAAGCACGAACGGAAGTGATTCGAGCTGCTGGCAAAGGCGCCATGTGTTGCGTGGCAGGCTGAGCCTGTAACCAAGCGCAGACGACACACTTGTTCAACAGATTCTTGAGTCGTCGCCGCTCGCCGATGATCCAGGCTTTGCGAGAGACGTACACGCTGGTGAGTCGGACTCCTCCATGAAGCGCTCAGGCGTAAACCCAACGGATGACCAACTGAGCGAGCGAGCATTGTCCGTCGAGAATCGGGGAGTGTCGCTCGTCGAAGCTGAGAGCGGAGTACTGGAGGCAACCGCCAACTCAAATGACATTGTCGACTACCATAGGATCCAGGGGCAGCAGCAGGTTCTTTGTGGCCACGCGACCTTTCTTCTGCAAGCTCTCGAACTTGAGAGCGAAAGTCTACTGCTGGCTGAGACGGGTGTAGGCGAGATAGGTGTCGTGCAGCTCGATGGAAGTCAAGGGTGCAAGGACCGGAAGAGCAGAATCACGATGTGTCTTGCGGCAGATCCATCTACGCAGCCAAGCAACAAAACGCAGAAGTCGATCCAGATCCAAAAATAGGTCAACAAAACTTGCAGCAACAAGTCAAGTGGCGCAACAGGTGTGGGCGATCTCCTTAGAGGTGGGTTTGGCAGGGATCGAGAGGCTCGTAACTTTGACTGGCCATATCTGTGGGTTCTGCGAGCCAATGAGGGTGAAGACCCTCATTGGCCAATCGGGAAGCCACCACGGGTGCATTTGTTGGCTCGCTCCAGGTTTGGCAGCACTCGAAACTCACGGCGTACTCTTCAGCCACCATGCGGAGTAATTTTGCTGCGAGCAGGGCAGCTCGCAGCTCTAATCGAGGGATAGTCATGCGCGCTGGACGAGAAGCATTGGGCTGCAGGCTCTTGATGGTGTCTAGTTTTGTGCGGGATATCGAGACGAGCACTTGGATGCCCTCAACCGGATCATCAACGCGTGAGTAGACGACGGCTGCCATCACTCGACGACTTGCGTCTGCGAATGCGTGGAGCTGCAAAGTAGCCGAAGGGTGATAACCAATCCAGCGAGGAATGGTAAGTACGGAGACGTTCTGGAGCTGGCAAAAAATGCGTGCCATCGCTGAGTTATGTATGTTGGCACAGCCTCATCCCAGTTCAGTTGCGCGTGCCAGAGATCTTGGATAATCAGCTTGGCGATGAGGATGACGGGCGCGATCCATCCGTAGGGATCGAAGAGTCTAGCAAGGGCTGCCAGCATGGTGCACTTCGTCTGCTGTGGCTGTATGGCAGGTGGAGTGAGGTGAAAACAGTCACCGATGGGGTCCCAGCTGACGCCAAGCTCGCTAACGAGGCCATCTACTCTGAGCTGTCGCCAAGATGGCCTGAGGCAGGAGTCCACGGGGAGATCACGCAGGAGCTCTGGCTCATTCGTGACCCATTTCTTGAGAGGGAATCCGCCAGCTCTCAGCAGGCCGATCAGCTGATTGCGACGAAGTCGCGCATTCTGCACGTCACCAGCACCTGAGAGGACGTCGTCGACACATAGCGATCACTCTTGACAATCGGCACGGCTTCGGGCCACGCGTGACCTTCGTCTTCGCAAAGCTGTAGAATCGTGCGCAGAGAGAGATAAGGAGCACTGGCCTCGCCGTAAGTCACGGTAAGCAGCTGAAAATGCTTTGGTGCGGTTGACTCGTCCATGCTCCATAGAATCCGTTGGAGATCTACGTCACGTTTATTGACAAGTATTTGCCAAAAGATCATCTGGATGTCCGTGCAAAAAGCAACTCGGTGCCTTCTCCAACGCAGTAAAACGCTGGACAGGCAGGTTTGAAGCTTCGGTCCAGCATGCAGTGCGTCATTGAGGCAGTAGCCCGTTGAAGTCAGTCGTTGAAGACGACGCGCAGTCTTCTTCGTCGGTCGCTGGCTGGCCAGATGCCGTGATGCGGGATACAGTGCACTGGCCTGGGGGGCATGCGCAGTTTGGCGTCAGTCAGCGGCCGCATGTGCCCACAGCGAAGATACTCGTCCATGAAGAGGACGTACTCAGCAGCCATCTCGGGGTCACGTTGCAGTCTGCGCTGTAAAGATGGGAGGGACGCCCTCGCACTGGGCAAACTCTCTCCAAGCAGCTCGGTCCCGCTGCGCTCAAGTGGGAGGCGGACGATGTAGCGTCCGTCAGCAGCTTGGTGATAATAAGCGAAAAATGTCTCGCACTTGGCGTCATCGGGTGACTGACGGACTACTCGGGGTACGTCTTCAAGGTCCAAAGACCGCTGCATCAACGCTACCAACTAATCATGCCAGGGCGGGGTGCCAGCATCTTGCGTCGTAAGGCAAGTGGTGATCGGGGGGGAGATGGGGTGACATGACACCTGACCGGTCAAAGTCCAGCCCGCGACAGTGAGCTGCCCGATGAGATTTCCCCGGAGCAGAAGCCCTGGCCGCAGCAGGTGAGAGTACACGTCGGTGCCGAAAAGTATGTCCACATCACCCGGTGTCCCAAGGTTTGGGTCCGAGAGGTCTACTAGGTCACGCCACAAGTCTATGACCGCTGGGGGCAGTGGTGCCGGAGGAGTAAAGAATCCTAATCGAGGTAGGTAGTGTGCAGACAGCTGCAACGCCCATACCGAGTTCTGGGTTTGCACCTGTAGCTGTGCGGTTATCGGTGAGCGCGTGACGCCGACTCCACCGACGCCCAATATGTTAGTGGCAGTTGGCTCGAGAAGAGCACCGAGCTTTCAAACGAGTCCGGTGGATGTGATCAAGATTTTCGCTCTCGGGTTCCCTTCAGCTGGACCGTGGTCGTTGGAAGAACGGCTAGTTACAGCTGCAAGTCGACCGCCGGGTCGATGCTCTCCTTGGAATCTGTGGTGAGTCATGCTTGCTTGGCCTGAGCGCTTGTTGACTTGCGGTCGGCCTTGCGTTTAGTGCCGTGATATGATCCTGCACGAGGAGGTGGTGGTGTTTAAACCGCGAAGTGAGGAGGCTCCAGGCAGTCGAATAGTTGGAGCCGATGAGCTGCAATGTATCCAACACTGCCTTTGCCTCACTTTGTACGTGTGACTTTAAATAAAGTCTCTCGAGATTGATGAGACGAGCGTCTTGGTGGATGAGTGTTTGAAACAAGTCGCGAAATGATAGCCAATCTTCGCGACGGCCGGAAAAAAGTGGGATGTAGATGCTTGGCATACGAAGGCCAGCGTGAGGCCCAAGGAGAAGGGGTGGTACGCCGGGTCCAGGAAAAGAAGTCAGCCCACTCTTGGCGTCATAAAGGCACGCCTTAGCGCTGAGGTAGTGTCCCTCTCCAGATAAGTACAGGACTCTAAGGGAGGCAACTTTGTCCTCAGGTGCGCCCGGAATCAAGTCGCGATGATTAGCTTGGAAGTTGTTCCAGTAGCTATTGAGCAACTCTGCCCTAGCGTCGACGAGCCCCATGCTCCAGGATTCGATGCCCCTGGCTGATTGAGTAAATTGATCCAAAACATAGAGAAAAGCATGCTGCGTCACAAGCAGATTAGACCAGCCTTGATGTACCCTGCGAATTGAAAGCACAATGAGCTTGACGCTTGCCGCTTCAAGCGGAGCCTTGTCACCTGCGATGCATTCAGCATTGGTGCGCGCCGTGAAGAGTTTGAGACCTGAGAGAGGAAGAAGGGCTGGCGTGGGCCCGGCAATCAGCTAAAGTTTGGACGTGAGGCAGCGTGTGACCTGCAACACGTTCGCTTCATGATAACTTCTCGAGCTGCGTGATAGCCATCACGCACGAGGCCCGCGACACAGACCGTGCGGCAGTTGTGGCAGACATCTAGTCATCTCTCACCTGTGCAACAGCTTCTCGAGCTGTATCATCGCAATAACGTGCGTGGACCACGACGTGGACTGCACGGCAGTTGCGGTGGATTTCTGGGCATCTCTCACCCTCCCATCGCGTGGATGTTCACCTAACCTCGATCTTTAATGGTGCGACTCTGTCTAAATGCATCACGTACACCAGAGGCCCAATGTCTCGATGCGTTTGAAACGCAGAGAGTCTCAGAAATCATGGTCTTACTTACATTTCTGGGAATAGCCAGCGATCCTAGCTGCTCTGAATGCGGCTCAAATGACAAATGTTTAATTCAACTCCTTTGTTCACTTCGAACAAGCACAAAAAACCTAAGAGAGAGGTACACGGATTATATAGGAGATATATATATGTAGATGGCAGGTGTCGTTGCGTTGAGAGCCTTGTCCTCTGCCTTGCCTCTTTGTCCTAGAGCGAGAAAGACAGTTGTCCATCTAATGAATGGAGAGAGGGCACGAGAAACGAATTCCACACAAACAATGTTGACTAGTACGTATTCTTATCCATGCAGTAAAATGTAATTCTTTTTATTTAATATATAAAAAAAGATAAAGACTGTGATTTATTATAACTAACTGCTTCCTTGTTTTTTATCTTGTCAAGTAGAAAAAAAAAATTTCTCTACGATATTCTGGGTTACTGAATTTTAGGATGTGATCAAGGTAGAAAAAAAAAGAAGAATATCGTTACTTTTTATGTCCATCTTATCAGCTACTATACGCCAAAGTTGGAGTAGAATTATTCTGCAGCTAAGATAACATAAAATATTATATGCAAACAAAACTTTCAATATTTTTTAACAAAATTAGGCTTAATAATATAGCGTAGTTCACTTGGCATGGCAAAATATGGTGTAGCTGTCGTGTACGAGCATTACTCATACAAAACGTACGAATAATAAAATTTTCTCCAGATCTAAAGCTATCATTAGAATCAGTCGACAGTAAATTAATTAGGTGATGATAACTTAACATTCATTGCCTCATTAACATTTGTTAGAAACTGCAGTTTAAGATCAGTGACATACTAGATAGATGAAAAAACTATGGTCTAGAGAAGACGCCCGATCACATGCACTGCACAACAAAGTGCATAATCAACTGTCATGAGTTAAAATTTGTTTCATGACGAGCCAATAGTACCTATGCGTTACATGAGAGTTATGTTAGTACATGCAACCTACCACGAAAGAGTACTCACGGTGGTGCCAGTACAGCTCTGACAAAATAAATTACATAACTACTGGAGCACATATATGTGCCTTAATCAATACGCACATCAATAATAAGACTTCTTAAACTGTTTAAAACTGAAAATTGTTTTGTTGTAAGCTTAATAATAAATATTAAATATGCTAAACACTGCTGTCATATAATTGTTGGCCTTTACTAAGACCACCTAAATCTTAGAATCCTTAAGCTTCGTGATTCCATTCTCAAACTGCTCAGAATCTTTTGTTTTACTTTTATGTAATTTTTCAGTAAATACATTTCTTATTAGTCCTTTTCATTCATTTACTTCTTTTGCAATCGCATAATAATTTGATATTAGAAATAGCGTCTCTTATCTTATATTCTTAAGTGCAGGTTTACTGTTGTATTTTAAAATGATAGTCCTGTCTTAAGTTTGCATAACAATTTTTTTTCTCCAAATTGATAATAGATAACATTTGAGTCTGATCTAATCCATGTATTACAGTAATTATTTAAAGGGTATAGTATATAACGTACAGTGAAATGTTTATCAAAGTATATTATGTATAATTATATAGGTAAGGAGGTACGTCGTGGGAATGACCAATATTTGTTATCTCAAAAACCTTTACTACAGATAACACGCTCACAAGGCAAAATAATGCGAGTATTCCGTTTCAAGGCTCGTTGTGTATTTCAGTAATTATCACCTATTCTCTTTTCCTGTTAACTTTTTAATACCCCAATTAAAGTCTCACTGGGCCTTATATCACCTTGTTCCTCTCCTGTCCAAGCCTTCTGCTAGAATAGCCTTGTTGTTACTAGGGTAAGACAGTATAATATGCCCAGCATATTGTACGTAAAAGGTTTGAATCTGCCACGTAGTGTCCTCGTCCTCGACGACAATGACTTTTAAAAAATACAGTGTGAAGCCTGTAGACTGGTTTGCTATTTTGCGTATATGTGCTGTGCTAACTACGTTGCCTACGTTGTTTATGTAGTTTAGTATTTCACACTCATTATTTCATTCAGTTGTAGAAAATGGCTTTTCTTCTAACATTCAAGTTATTTATTGCTGTTCTTATTACTAAGTTTCCTTTAATTCTGCGCATAACAATATTAATTGTGTCTTCACTTTGCCTGATACTACAATTATTAATGGAATTGCTGTAAATTACGTGTATGTTTAAGAGTACTAAGCATTAATTGTTGTTTCACATACAAAGTAGAACATTTAGAATAACAAATTTTACAATGTTTCACACAAAGTTCTTATTATATTATCTTACATACGCCTGTTTATTTATTATTATCACAAAAGTTTCTATACAATTTTCTTACCATCAGTATTAAAAAAAAAAATTCTTTCATAGTCTTGTCCTACGGACTGCGCTCTGATATAGTCAAGTGACTCCCAGTGTTAATGTTTTTCTGATAACCATTGTTTTTATAATGTTATGGGGTGCTCAGAAAACGGATTTATGAGGTGGAAAGCTCGACCGTGACCGAGCTTATGTTGTCCAGATACCCGTGGCGTGGCTCCCTGCAATATTTAAACGTAGGTCTCGTCTGTCAAGACACCACAGGGGCCAAGTATGGTGGCTACAGGTGTTGTTGCTTCTTACCACAACTCTTACACAACACAAAGGGATGCAGTATACACTTAAAAAAATAGACACTCACAAGTATTAAAAAATTTAAATTTCATATATTCAGAAGAGAAGTAGAAAACGACAACAAATACTCGCGGGTGTATGCATGTATGTGTGTATGTTTGTGATAGCACGTTGAGCCCGATTGCTCGACGTGCTCGTGGTGTGAGATCGTAAGCCGGGCAAATCTACGTGAGCTACTTGAAGGCCACTGACTTTTACAATCGAACTGCCTATCAGCAGGTACTCATGGGCGCTGGTAAGTTCCTTGACGATGCCTCTGCCAGGCTAAGATCTTGAGCAGCAATCGAGCGGAGACACTGAGGCCAGTAGGCATCCCTACTGGCAGCGTTTGAAGGACGATTTCCCGCACGAGTCGTAATTGACTCGCACGAGTGGCCAGAGTTGACGGGATCGAGTGCCAGTTGAGTACATGAGTGCGTAGCACGAGTGCGATCGCACGGCATGAGTTTCCGTCACTGGCTACGGTCTTTTCCGCACTTGTTACATAAATAACTATTATACTCTGTATGATTGCATTGCACGTATATTTTCTTTCCCCCCATGGTGCTAAAAACATGCTGGTTTGTTGTATGTAAGCGTGTATTGAATACGTACATTTTCATTCGGCTAATATTGTTAGATTTAAAAAAAAATTTTTTTCGTATAACCCTAAATTGATTTCATTTTATACAGATGATCTTTCTTCACCGTTTGTGCCAGTTTCGTCAGTGCGCAAATGCGTCTTTGTTCTATTATTTTATTTTCAACCGTTTACTGCAATATTGATGCAAAACTCTTTGCACTAGTATGACTGCCACGTATTCGTATGTTGGGTGTGAGTTTGCCATGATGTCTGTTACATCAAGCCGTTTTTGTTTTATTGTTAGAGGTGATTCTATGAGAAAATCTAAATCCTTTCTTCTTAACAAGAGTATCACTATACAGTATATTATTTCACCCCTAAACGATAAGGTCACTCATTCTAAATTTTTTTCGACTTCTTTCTCTGTTGTTGCACTTTGTTTCCATGGAAATTTGAGATCATATAAAAGTTGTCCTGCTAAGATTTTGGCTCCTAACGCAGCTATAAATGCTTTCTCTTGTTGGTGTGTCAAACCTTGATTTACTAAGTATATAACATCAGTTTTTCTCCTTAATTCTGTCATGAGTCCTTTGGCTATATGCTCAAATTCTTGTATTATGTTTGACACCTCGCCCTGTTTCGTTACTATGTCAACAAATATGGTCAATCCATCTTCCGTTATTTTTTCTTTTTTTCCTTGAAATTTTTTCATATTCTGTAGATATTCTTCATACTTTCCACACGTTGTCACTGTTTTAAGATGTGTTAGATATTTGTTTGTGTTAACTGTTGTAGTTGCTTTTAAAATTATCAGTTTTTGTACTTCTTTCTTCTCTGCTACCGTTAATTGTATTTAAATCACGTATGTGACTGCAGTTTAGCAAAGAATTTCTGGGCCCACTACTGCTTCATGCATCTTGCACTTGCATCTTCCCCATTTCTTTTTTTTTTTTTCTGTGCAGCTTCCATCCTTAGATAAAAAAAAAACTTTTCTTTATGACTCTTACGTCTCCCTTCTTCGTAAATTATTTTTAAATTACTAAGAGAGAAAGAAGAACAAAATTTAACAGTTAGCGTGACACCTGCGTGTTTTTTTTTTTTTTTGAGAGTGTCAATAAGAAAAAAAAATTGAATACTGCTTGCTTTTTACTAAAAAGCGATCGTTTTTAGTAAATACTTCAAACACTTACACATTTATTATCTTATTATGGTAACGTTACAAATTTTGTGTGAAACATGTTCGATGTAAGTGTATGCGTGTTTTAATATTCATGGTTAACGCGAGCTAATTGTTGTGTCTCCTTTGCTCAGTCGTATCGTTTGGTGCTATGCATCGTTTATAACAGAAAGGTGTATGTAGTGTTGATAATTTGATCTTATTCTCTTTTCCCGTTAAGTTCTCCCACCTTATTACTTCCTATGCTATTTTTTTCTTTCACATTTTTCCAATGGAAGTGAGAAGTAAGGACTGTTGGATACTTTTTCTTTTCCTTTTTTTTCATCACTACTGACGCCCGGACTTTGTCGTAATGGATTGTCTCCAGTGCTCTCTGCTTTTTTTTGCTTGGAAAGTGGTTAGTGTCTGTTGGTATGGCCTCCACTTGTTTTGTTTAATATGCTTTTTTTTGAACGTTACCCTGTTAAATTTTTTTCTGTTTATAATGAATTCTTTCCCACAAGTGCTTTTACTTTCGGGCACTGGTTGTGCAATTTTGTGAGTGAACTTTATCATATGACCCATGTCATGAGATTTGTGACAACTGATGGCACCGTCTGCACTATGTTGGAAGGTGTCGCCTTAGAGGAGGCCTTAGTGGGCTGTAAATAAACCTGCGTAAGTACCTCTTAGCTTTGTTTGTTTTAATTATTCCCTGTTTGTAGACATATGTATGTATTCCTTGCTTTTCTTCCTTAGTTTTTTGTGTTCTATATTTGTCGGTGGATGACATCCATTGGGAGTACCCATAGGATCCAGTTCTTTGTCATCGAGGGAAAAACGGTGTTGGCCCCTATTGTCTGCCAAACTTACGGAGCAGTAAGTATTTCATTTCTATCTTTTTATTACTACTGTGTTAATAGAAATCAATAAGATTTATTTATTTCTTTTATTCATAATATGTGCATTATACGATCTTCCTGATTTCTCTTTTTTTTTGCATTGCAGTTGGGGACGTAGATAGTTGTGGATCTACAAAAATTTTTTGCTTGCTACTCAATCTGCGTCAATCTGGGTGGCCCTCTGACAGCTTACCTTGGCCGGTAAAGAGGTATAAATATCATGGAGGTGTCGTGTGTTGCGATGTTTGCTTTCTATTTTGGTAGCTATTCATAGCTATTTTTTAGAACTATTTCTGAAGTCCACCCTTGCCTTCCACGGGTCAAGAGATTTGAGCCCACAGTGGCACCCTAGAGTTGGGGATGTCCTACATCGTGGCTTTGGTCTGCACGGGCCATGGCTTCTTCTTTACCCTAATGATCAATGTGTTAGCAGACAATCCTAACGTATTTCGATTAGATGGGTGGCTTTGTATATGCGTGGTACTATTTTTTTCGTTCTCTGGATGTTTTCTTGTTGCCAGTAAGGAGGTGGTGCCCATGTCATGAGCAGGTTACCATGGTACCCTTACCCCTTAGCTAACGTCATCCAAATTGGACCACGGTCCATTGATAGTTGGGGTTCAGGGAATCACTACCGCACGTCAATCTCGTGGAAGATAAGGACGGGAGAACGCTTAAAAGAAAAAATTTAACAGAGAAAAAAACTAGCAAAAGATGTTTACGTGCGTTATTAATAGTATAAACACCTTTTCATAAAATATATTATTGAAAACAACAGCTTTCAAATTTTTTCGTACCACTTCTCTGCTTTCTCCTAAGCCATTCTGTTATACAACATTTATTTTAGTTTTGAGTGGAAAAAATTTAGTTCTATTTTTTTTTTGGCTTACAGTAACTTAAACATTGATTCTGATGAGACATGTGCATTAGCTTATTATCATAATTCTTTTTTTACATCGTACGTACTCTTATGCTTCTATAATTTTATATATCTAATACAACCTATATTAAGAGTTGTCGTCAATCTTTTGAAATGTGTTTTTTTATAAAATTCTTAATGTTATTTGATTGAAATGCCTGCATAAGTTTCATTCTATCTTTCGTTTGTTTTACATCATAGAGCCTTAGCGTGTGTCCATGAAAAAAGGAGCAGTAAAAAAGGAGGTTATTTTCTATTTTTCAGGTGTATGCAAAATGACTTATTATGTAGATGACTCTCTATGTTCTGAGATATGAAATATTCTTAGTTTTTACCAAGTTTTTTACGCTACTCCCCGTATTACTGGACTAAGCACTGCTATTCCCATTTTGTGATTAATACATAATTCATATAAGGTAGCACCATACGCCCGGCTTTTGTCTTGCTTGAGTGATTTAAGATGTAAATATCCTAGGTTATTTACTTACTATTTTTCCGATAGTATTGCCCTTATAATTTCCTGCATTATTGGCTGACCTCATCCCTGCATTTTTTCTTTAGTTTTGCCTTTTTCTTTCCTATAGTTTACTTGTATTTTCATTCGCGTCCAGAAGCCACGAAAACATTCTCGTAAGCCTAATTAAATTTTTATGTTTGTCATATGTTAACGCTGTATAAAAATTTCAAGTGGAGTCAAATGTTTAAGTCCGTACGTCCCTGCCCTTTACTCCGTTTGCATTTTCTGGTGGGTCCTTTACCATGTATGTTCTTTTGATTTTATTTACTATTGATACACTTATTCCGTCATCTCTTTGTAGTTATACACCTTTGTTACTATAATAAATCCGTAGTAATCTTCATGGGCTCTCGTATTGTAATTGTATATATTTTACGATGGCTCTTTCAGCACATAAACCATTTTTTACACTAAAAAATATATTGTATGCAGTTTGCAGTTATAGTAGAATTTTAATCCGTACTTTGCCTGGGCTTTGCTTATTGCTGTGATAGTTGTCATTTTTGTCAGGGTTTCAACTAACTCTTTGAATATTCGTTTAAAGTCTGGGTAGCAGTTTAATACTAGATAGTCTGATGGTCTGAGGTGTATGTCTATATGGGAGTGCTTAAGCAGCTTATTGTCTGTAACTACCATAAGCTTGTGTTAATATAGATATGGTCTAAATTTTTGTTTGCAAGTACTGTTGCCAATAATTCCTCATTGTCTTGCAGAATTTTTAACTAATCACTTTTAATAGCCTACAAATCTTAGAAACTGTTTCACTTCCTTAAAGTTTGTTGGCCTAGGAGAACTTTGGACCATTTTAAATATCTTTTAGTCGGTTATTATCTATTTATTCCCTACACTGTGACTTTATTCGTTTGCTTTTTTTCCAGCATTAACATTTTTTAAGACTAATTGTGAGATTTACCAGTGCCAGTTATTTTAACGGTTTTGTAAGCCGTTTTCTATGTTCCTAAAGGTCGAAGCAAAGGCTATTATATTATACTTTTATTTTTTGGCATTGTCACCCTGCGAGTGATTTTACAACTGCCCTTACAAATATGTTTAGCGAGTCCTTGTAGTCTATTGGCATCTTTTTGTATTGATTGTGCTCTTTTAGGCCTAGGAATGCTCTTTGATTTTCATAATCTTTGTATATTTTCACCTGGAGGGATCTCGATTTAATATCCACTACCATGACGTTACCTGCTGACGGTAGGGTTTTAAAAATGTTAGTCTGAAACGTTAGTGGGTAACATAAACTCACTGTTACTTTGCTGAGTAGTGAGAAATCTGTGGCTTCTTTTACTCTTTTTTTATTGCTTGGCCCCGGTTGTTTTGCCACTATCCAGATATTCAATGTATCAGAGAGGGGGAGGGTTCAATTATTCCTTGTTCAAGCATTTACTTTACATTGATTCTCATTTGATTCTCTATTACTGGGTGATATCTCTTTCTTTTCGCCACAATGGGCTTATCTTATATCATTAAATCTTGATGCTTTAACAGGTGTATTGCGTTGAAAGGTTTCCCTAACGATTTTTCCTGTTGTCAGGGGTACAAACGCCAATTTCTCGTGGCTGTGGTCTCTATCCCGTACCAGACCGTTCCTAACTAAGATCCAATCATAGCCATTCCTGCTATCCTTATATTTCATAGTCATTTCCATAACAATTACATATACTCCTGCTTTTTTTATTGTATGAGTTACCGTTCCTACGATTGTCGTAATAATTATTGCCCCTAGAGTTGTAATGATTTTACATTTTTATAGTAGTTATTGTTGTTGTTATAAGGCTCTGTAAGGCCATTGTTAAAGCCCTTGTAACAATTATTGTAGTAACTGTTTTAAAAAATATCATTTCTGCGCCCATTATTATAGGCTTTTTGATAATATTTTAAGACTAGTTGTACCTTATTTGAAGATTAGTTGTACCCCTCATTTTGCTATCTCTTATGATTCTCGCTGTCTTGCTTGCGTAAGCAGCAGTCCCTTGCATAGTATCCTAGTCTTTAAAAATAATAACAATTCTATTTTAGTTTCAATTCAGTTGTCTCTGAAAGCCATTTCTTCATTTTTCACTAATAGTCGTTTTCGGTATTCCTGAATTGAATGCCCAGTTTGGCCGTTGCAGTATATACAGCGTTTTTTTTGCTCGCTGCCACTTCATGTGCCCAAGTGATGATTTCTGTTGTTTTTTCTCTTTTTCTTGCCAGATTAACAAATGGTTGCCACTAAGTTGTTGTCTTATCGTATACGGTTGGTGTACTTACAGGTATTGCTTGCCGTAAACTGTAGTCGCTCTCAATTTTTAGTGCTTAAATGATCGCTTCACAAAGGGTCCTGGGGTTAGAGCTTGTAGTTTGACATGTAAACGTTAGATGCAAGCCATACATAAATTGTTTAACTGCCTTCTTCTTATTTTCTTTTAGAACTTACTTTTGAATAGGCCGTAGGCTAGGATTTGAATCTTGCAGTATCGTCAGCCTATTATACAGTCGTTGTACCCTTTCACTGGAGTTCTCTACGGATTTCTGATTTTGATTGTCTGATTATGTTTAGTTGTGCCATCAACGTATCTAAATTTTTTGTACTAACATAACTGCTCTAAGGTATCCGAAGAAATTTTGGGACTGTACCACATTAAACTGATCTGAGCGCAAAATTCTAAGCCACTTTTTCTTTTACTGGGCTTGGAATGGTGTTGAAAAAAAAAATTTGTTGTCTGGACCTAATATTTGATTATGTACCATTACAGTTTTCTCAATGTATTGGTCTTCATATGGCTAAACGTCGGCAGAACGTTCTGTCGCACGTTCTGTGATCTGCGTTGGTGGGTATGGTTGAATGTAGCTTGTGTTTTTCCTGTATATTTGGCTATAGTTGATGCTATATCATACTGTAATATATTTGTATTTATATTAGAAATAGCCAAACTCATGAAATTATTAGTCGGTGATTGTTTGTTTACCATAAACTTGGCTTCTTCTATTTCTTCCAGTTTCTCGCTCATAATTTTTCATCCGTTTAATAAATATCTATTATGTTATTCTTGTGTCCCAAGTTTTCATTAGTCTTTATATCCGTAACAGGATGCAACAGAAATCAAACACTCTAGTTTTCCTAGCATGCTCCACATTGTGTTGATAGTGTGCTAATTTTATCTGTTTCAGTTCTACGCATAACTCCAGGTTTTTTCACATTTTCTTCTCTGAGTCGTTTGCCAGAGGAAAAATCCGCTTCTTTGTTAATAAGTCTTACGTTTATTTTTATTTCACGAGATATATTCATAGGATTCTTACTTCTAAGTAACCAATTTCAGATGGTCTCTGTGACCACCTTGTGGCGCGTCCACTTCCTTGGCTTTTTTTAACTTTGCCTTACTTTACGAAAACAAGCTTATTACAGTAGCCTTAGTTTTTTTAATCCAGGGTGTCAAGTTTTTTACACTTATCTGGTTTGAGCTCAAATTCCAACATCTGCTTTGTTATATTTTTCTTTAGTTCTTTTTTACCAGTCCCTGGTCTGCACGTGTTCGTTATCGTAGTACCCGGGTCTTTGTTGTTGCTTATTCATTCAAAGGTAATGTCACTGACATAGATGATTTTTTTTACTTCAACGTAAATTATGACAAGTTTTTTGTATTGTTCTAGACGGTGGGATGTGTTTAAGTAACTTTATCATAGCCCAATGATTATTTGTATGCTGTTTTTTTGTTTCGTGGTTAATAGCGAGAGATATCTTTTAAGAAATACCTGTCGTCTGTTTTTGTTTAATAAAAAGATAACAATAAAAAAAGTAATGTTTCTATAAGCCAATATAGGTGTGAGTTATTATTTCTGAATAGTTCTGTGTCTGTATCAAGCCTACTTATGAGATCCCTCTGTTTTACGTTTGTTGTACTGAGTCTTATGTATCTTTATTAAAGCTCTAGAATTTCTTAGTTACGTAAGATGTTTTTCCAAGAAAATTTTGCTTGCCCACTGCAAACTAAAGTCTGTCATCTCGTGTAATTTTATTTAAAGGTTTTAAGAAAAATAAACAGACTAAAAGGGGAAGTGAACAAAATAATAAATACATACATCCAAAATAAAAAATTCCCACAACCTTCATTACCCCTAATAAATGTTCTTCTTATCTTGCTTTAGAAGTAAGAAATAATATATACCACATATGTAATAACACGCTTAAGTATATGCACACCAGTAGAGACGGAATTTTGAGATACCATTTCCCTTGAGTGCTTGCTGTTTGTCTTCCTAATTCTGTGATAATAGGCAGTTGGTACTCTAATCCTGCTTGCTTTTGGGCTGCAGTCACTGCCACTTCTAGACTGTGACCAGTAGGGTAAATGTCTCTTACTGTTGTCTTTGATTAGATCTTTGGCCTCTTAATTTTCAATTATCATACTCTTATGGTACTGCAGTGTGTGTACTTTTTAGCAGAATTTTTTAAAGTGAGAAAAGTAAAAGAAAAAATAATTTTGATTCTTGCAGTACCTCACACTAAGCACCAGAACTGTTACGTGGTAAGTATATTGGTAAGGAGGTATGTCATGAGAGTAACCAGCGCTTATTATCTTAAAGATCTTTATACAATATACTACACTCATATGGCAGCGTTTCACGTGTGTTCCGTTTCAAAGCTCGTCGTGTACTCCCCGTAATTATCACCAGTTCTGTTGCCCTGGTGACTCTTCAGTACCCTGATGTAAGGCTCGGTGGATCTTATATCATCTTGTTTCTTTTCCATTGGTGCCCTCTGCTAGAATAGCCTCGTTGTTACTTAGGTGAATCAGTATGATATGCCTTGCACATCGTATCCAACACTTAATTGTTAACTAAAATTTTGTGAAATCATAGTGCTTGTTGGATAGTAGCTTTTACCTTTTACTAAGACTAACCTCCATAACTCAAAATTTATTTCAGTCATCTTATAAGCTAAACGTTCAGTTTCTTAAATATATATGATAATTGTTAAATAAATTTTTAAACAGGTACTGCAGGTCAAAAAAAATTGTACTAGTAATAAAAAGCTATAGGATAAAAAATGTGCGTTCACATTGTGTATATATAGTAACATAGACTGAAACTTGTCACTCTTGTAGCAAAGCCAGAGTGTGCCTCTTCCTTAAGGTGTCTGGAGGGAGCCAACACAGAAAGACGTGGTTAGTATAAGTATCTGGTGCTAATTAAACTTTTAGTGTTTGTTGTGCATGTATGCCCTCAGGTGACAGTATCTGTGTCTTTCCCATTGGCACTTTACTGAGACAAGAGCTCAAGTTCTCTTCAAGCCCTGTTTTTTTAATTACTCTTTGGACATTAACAATATGGTACGCATTCTTGTAAGGCAAGTTATACCAAATGGTCAGTCCTTTATTTAATTACTGCCTTGTCTTTTTGTCTGATCACAACCATCTTGTCTTGTATAGTCTAAGGATTACTGACCTTGATCCATTTTTTACATCGTACCCTAAAAATAAATGCATAAGTGTTGTTTTAGTTCATCACTAATACTTGAAATTACAACCTCATCAAAAAAATTGAGCTGTCTTTCTATTTTTATAGAAAATTTCTATTATTAGCCATTTATAAGTTTTTGTAATTGTGTTATTCTCATCACTTAAATTGCTAGCGTAGCACGGTTCTTTTTCTTACAGTAGTAACCTCATTTTTTGTACAATTTTTTTTTAATTAAATGAATTTTAGTTGTTTTATCAGTTTGTTTAATATTTTGGATATTTTTCATCAATTAACGGTGCCTTTAATGACATTCAAGGATTGTCAAAAAAGTCACTATCATTTATTATTCATTTCCGCACCAGCTTATGAGTAAACCAGGTGCAGTTATGTGCCATAAATATGATTGTCACTCATAAGGGACTTATGTTTAGATAAGAGTTATTTGTACCTTTGAAAAAATACACTGCAAATAAAGTAAAATACCGTATTTGTTACTTCAGTGTGGCAAAAGAATAAAGCTATCCGGGTATTGCCACTAGAAAGAAAATTAATAGGTATGATTAAAGTTAACGCATTGTCAAAGCATGTTTAAGTGACATGGGGTGAAGCAGTCTGAAATTTAATTAAAGCAAAGTTTCAAAACTGTTTGAAAAATCTCACTGTATACCATATTTATCCAAAGGATAAATAAGAAGTATGTCTTATTGTTAATAAAACAGAGGAATATTAGTATCCTTGCAGTTTAGTAAATGAAATATTCCCACAGTTTCCATTTATAAGAAAATTGATTTTATATAAATGTATGGTGATTTTCAGGTAACATTGAACTTATTTAAAAAAATAAACAGGCACCTAACATCTTGTGCTCCCAATACCTTAGCAGTCCTACCATGACATGCAGAAACGATTAAAATTCATGAAAGTAAATAAACATAGTGAGCTTTATGTCGCGTCAAATGCAGATACACATATTACCGCATGCAAAGGCATTGTTTGTTATTCTTGTTTGACTTATAGTTTTACAGTAAAGCCTGAAAACTTCCAGGAAAAATAAAACTGTTTTATTGGATATTTCTAAAGTATTTATTTTGTTTTGCGATATTTGTACAGGAGGGCATGACTAAGTGGCATACAACGATATACTAGGACATATCTTATTAAGACAGCTAAAGATCAAATAAATGTTATCTATAAAAAAATTCTAGCTAAGTATAGCTTTGATTAATCTTTCGTGTTTTTTGTTTTTATACTGTAAATTTTTATTCAATCATTTAAAAAAAATTTGCATCCCAAGTTTTCAAACAAAAAACTAAAGTATCTTACAGTATCTAGTACTAGTACAGTATCACTAGTATCAAAGTTCAAAAATATAAAGTATCTTAAATAACTATGTTTAAATTCCTATCTCTTGATTCAATGCTCGACAATGTTTTATATCTATCTCTTTTTATCATAAGGCTCGTGTCAAGTAGCTGTTGTGGCCGACACGAGACGGTTTCTTACCAGCATGCTTAAATATACGCACGAAGCTTACATCTCCCCCCCTAGTACGTCAATTCTTCTTTTTTTTTAAGTGGAATTGATGTTGGGTCACATCTTCATAGCGATGAGCTTCGTAATGTAGTATAAACACATTGTAGTCTTTTTGTTGTTTGTGTCGATCCTGTATATTAAGTCTGATATTTTCTTCTCTATTTTGAAAAGGTCGGTTCTAATTTCTTTTAATTTTTTTCTATACAGTTTATTTTTGTTTCTTACGTAGACCATATCACCCTCTTTAAACCAGTAGTTTATTCTGTTTTTGTCGTATAATAATTTATTGTAGTTATGAGACTTTAGTGTTCCGAGAAGTGCTTGGTTTCTGTCTATTTCCAAGTTTCTTTTGTAATTTTCGTTGTTTTTTAGCTCTGGTGGCAGCAAATCGGTTTGTTCTCTATTCAGTAAGTACTCAGGTAAGAAACCTGTGACCGAATGGTCTGTTTCGTTATATTTTTTTCTGCATTCCTCTGCCACTGTCGACCAGTCTATTTTCTTTTTTTTTCGTTTATCTTGCAACGTATCTTGTTCACCAGTGTTTGGTTTAGTCTCTCGTTTAGCCCGTTAGAAAACAGAGCGTCCACGGCTGTAAAGATCATTTTGGCCCCTCGTTCTTTCACTTACTTTTTGAGTTCTTTTAAACTTATACCAGAGTATTAGTCCGCTAGTATAAGTTCTATTTTTTCGTCGGGTGGGACTTTATTTAATAGTCTTATAAAGTTTTTTGCTGTTTTGTTTTTTGAGCATAAAATATATTCATATCCAGTGAAATGGTCTTCCAGTAGGTGTAGATATTTTTTTGTTGATCTTTGTCCACCAAACCCACGCGATAGTGTCTAGAGACATTATTTGGAACAGTCTTTCTGCTGGACCCAGGTGTGACATAAGACCATAATTTCTGTTCAGTCTTGTTTTATTATTTATACATATGTCACAATAACGTGTGTGTTGAATGTTTTTTCTTTAATTTTGTGCCATGTAGAACAAATTTATTTTGCGTGCAATTTGATCTGTACCTGCGTGGCCATAGTCATTGTGTATGCGTTGTATTAAGGTTTTACTGTATTCTTTACTTAATATGATTTTTTCCTTTCCTTTGATCTTTTTGTAGTAGACTCCATTTTTTTGTAAAAGTTTACTTGTGTTTCGCATTGTTCTTATATTTTTTTTTTTGGTCGTCTATTACTTCTTGTAATGATATGGAATTTATTGTTACATTATTTGCTGTTATCAACACATCTTCAACATTTTTTTCAGTTTCTAACACTGGGTTCTGACTTAAAAGGTCCGCCTCTTCATTATCTGTTCCAGGGTTGTATTTAATATCGCAGTTGTATTGGATTATATAGTGTATCGTTTCTCCCAATTCTTAATCTGTTCGATTTTTGACGTTTAAGTTTCCCAAGGGTTTGTGGTCGTTGTAGATTGTGGTAAATCTTCCAATCAGCCAGTGTTGCCAGAACTTTATGCTTTTCCTGATGGCTAGGCATTCCAAGAAGATTGTTTTTTTTTTTTTTTGTGATTCATTTAATTTTTTCGAGAAATATGCCACTGCTTTCATATCACTGTTTTTTTGTGGTTGTTTAAGTGTAGCTCCAAGACACTAAGTGCTAGCATCTGTGAATAAATAAATTTTTGATTTTGGGTTAAAAATTTCTAAGATCGGCTCCAACAGGCTTAAAATATTTTTGATTTTAACAAAAGCGACTTCACATTTGGTTGGCCAGGTTAATTTTTTTACTGTTTCTCTTATTTGCGCATGTATAGGTTCGAGTATTTCTGTAATTTTTAGCACATATTTTCTTTTAAAGTTTATTTTCCTCACGAATTGTCTAATGTTTTCCTTGCTTTTTGGTGTTTTAAAGTCTTTTATGGACTTTCTATTATCTTTAAGAGGTGTTACTGTGTCGGTAAATATTAAATGCCCCAAATATTTAACTTTATCTTTGGCAAATTTGCATTTTGTTAATTTTAATTTTAAACCTTCTTTTTTTATTGCATCTAGGAGAAGTTCTATATGTTCCAAATGTTTCTTAAATGTTTTTAAAAAGATAATAATGTCATCTATATAATTTGTACAAAATCCATGCAAGTTACATTTTTTTATTATATTAATTAAAATTCTTTGAAAGATGGCTGGCGATGTTTTTAGTCCATGAGGAAGGCATCTTTACTGGTAGTGACCTTTTTAAGTAATAAAGCCAGTCTTTTTTCTGTCTCCGACTCTTAAAGGAATGAACCAAAATGCCGAGTTGATGTCCAGTGTTGTAAAATATTAACAACCTACCGTCGTTAGTAATAGATCTTTTATCAGTGGAAAAGGTCAAGCTTGAGGAACAACTGTTTTGTTTAGTTCTCTAAAGTCCACGCACAGTCTTTTTTTTCATTTTCTTCTTTTTCGAATGCTTATGTTACTGATGCTTTAAAGGGACAGTATGAGTCTCCGATCAAGCCATGTTTTAAAAGTTGTGAGATTTGGTCTTTAATTTCTTTTCCATCTTTAATTGTATATCTGTAGGGTCTTTTGTAGCAATATTTATTTATCTGTAGATCTATGAAAGCCTTCTAATTTTTTACGTATCCGACATCATATTCATCTTTGGCAAAAACGCCGTTATAATTATCGATTAGATCATATATTTTCTTTTTTCTTTTATCGTTTAAGTGACAAGTGTCTACTATGAATTTCTCTGTGTCGATAAATTCATGAAAATTTATCTTATATCTTTTATTAATTACCGTATCATCTTTTTCTTCTTTTTCTTTTGTGTGTTTAAATTAAATATTTAAATTCTCATCATAAGTCAATCCAAATTTTTTTACACTATCTAAACCTTAAATTAGGTCATATTTAAAATTTTCATTTCTATACACAAAGGCATGCATAATGTTCTTTATTCCATTAATTTTTATATTTAATTTTACCAGACCATAACTTTTGCCTTGCCCACTAATTGTTTTTATGTTTAACTTTCTTCTTTCTTTCTTAAATTTATATTTTATTGGTTTCGAGTTTATTATTGTCATTCTTGATCATTGGTAATCAAGCCCTTCAACTTCTAAAGAATCTTCTAACAATACTTTTATTTTAATTAGTGGGGGCAAGTCAAGTTTTTTAGATCTTTGTTAGATAATTGTATATTACGAAGTGTATTTGTTAATACGCCTTCATTTTTTTTTCTTTGTTGTACAAGCATAAATTTTCTGGATGAAATCTATTTTTTTTTCCTTCTGACTTACAAATTTAGCATGGATTTTTCTCTTTTTTTTGGTCTGTTTTTTAAAATTTTGTTTAATTGGAAGTGATTCTTTTTCATTAATAATAACTTTTAAGAAATGTTCCAAGCCTCTTGAATTATTAAAAAGATCATTAATCTCTCCAACTTTTTGTCTATCTATTGTATCTGTTTTAGAATTTGGTAAGCCGGAGGCAATTATATCAATTATAGATTTGTTAATAGAACTATTTACTTCTAGTCATAATTTTTCTTTTTTCAATGCATAATCTAGTAGTAAACCTTTTAGATACTTAAAATTCATAGCATACTTTACCGGGGACAAACCTTTATCAGCATATGTTTCTGTCAAGCTCAGTTCCCACGATGACCAATCTGACTCCACTGTGTGCTTTATTAGCATTGAGCTATACCAATCTTTGCAGGAGTCATCCAGCATTAGTCTTAAAATCTCAATTTTTTCTGTGTCTGTATTTAATTCCAAGCAAAGACACTCTTTATTAGAAACATCTATCCATTGTGACACGTTGATTGTACTTTTTGAGAACTTTTCAATTAAGAATTCTTCCACTAAATTCAATTTATTTTGTGTTTTGGGTACATCCTGAGTTTTGACTCTAGGCTTTTGAAGTTCTACTTTTTCTAGTAAAAAACGATTTAACTGCACGTTTTCATTATCAAAATAAATTTTTTCTAATTGATGAGTAAGTGTCATCCACACCGCTCTTTTTTCGTACCTTTTTTTTATGGAAGTCTTGACCATCTTAAAAATTTCAGTTTTCGTCAATTCTTTAGGCAAATCTGCTGGTTGAACTTCTTTTGGTTGTGTATATCGTCTTTGATGCGTGTTTTCAATTGACATTAAACTATAAATATTTGATTTATTATCTTCTGACTTTGGAATTATTAAAAATTCGAATTTAAGTTTTTTAATTTTCCCAATAAATGATTGTTGGTTTGTAATGTTTTAATAAATTAGTAGAGAAAAGCAATAAGATTCGTCTAAAATGAAGAGCTTATTATTATTATTATTTACAACAATGTATAATATTTTAAGTAAGAACGTTTTTAACTAACCTAAAATAAAGAGACTCAACAATCAAGACTATTGCTTAACAGATCTCTCAACAATCACTGACACTACTAATATTTTACTAACTTAGAATCGTTTATAATAATTCTAATTAAATTCTATGATTTTTTTTTATCTTAAATAACGTATCTGAAAAAACTATGTTTGAATTTCTATCTTTTGAGTCGATGCTCGACAATGTTTTATATCTATCTCTTTTTATCATAAGGCTCGTGTCGTGTATCTGTTGTGGCCAACACGAGACGGTTTCTTACCAGCATGCTTTAATAAACGCACGAAGCTTTTATTTTTCCCCCTAGGATGTCAATTCTCTTTTATTTTTCAAAAGGAATTGATATCGGGTCAGATCTCCATAGGGATGAGCTTTTTAATGTGGTATAAACCTTTTGTAGTCTTTTTGTTGTTTGTGTCAGTCCTGTATATCGAGTCTGATATTTTCTTCTCTATTCTAAAAGGGTCGGTTCCGACTTCTTTCAATTTTTTTCATTCAGTTTATTTTTGTTTATTACGTAGACCATGTCACCCTCTTTAAACCTGTAGTTTATTCTGTTTTTGTAGTATAATGATTAATTGTAGTTATGAGACTTTCATGTTCGAAGTAGTGCTTGGTTTGTGTCTATTTCCAAGTTTCTTTTGTATGTCTCGTTGTTTTTTAGCTCTGGTGGCAGCACATTGGTTTGTTTTTCATTCAGTAAGGACTCAGGTGAGAAACCTGTGACCAAATGGTCTGTTTTGTTACATTTTTTTCTGCATTCTGCCTTCACAGTTGACCAGGCTATTTTCTTAGTTTTCTCGTTTATGTTGCAACGTATCTTGTCAACCAGTGTTTGGTTTAGTCTTTTGTTTAGCCCGTTAGAAAACGAAGCGTCCACGGCTGTGAAAATCATTTTGGCCTTCCATTCTTTCACATACTTTTTAAGTTCTTTTAAAGTTATACCAGGGTATTAGTCCGCTAGTATAATTTCTATTTGTTCGTCGAGTGGGACTTCATTCAACAGGTTTATAAAGTCCTTTGCTGTTTGGTTTTTTAAGCATAAAATGTATTCATATCCAGTTGAATGGTCTTTTAGTAGGTGTAGATATTTTTTTGTTGATCTTTGTCTACCAAACCCACCAATAGTGTCCAGAGACATTATTTGGAACGGTCTTTCTGCTGGACCCAGTTGTGACATGAGACCATAACTTCTTTTCAGTCTTGTTTTATTTTTTTATACATATGTCACACTGACGTGTGTTGGATGTTTTTTCTTAAATTTGGTGCCGTGTAGAACAAGTTTATTTTGCGTGCAATTTGATATGTACCTGCGTGGCCATAGTCATTGTGTATTCGTTGTATTAAGGTTTTACTGTATTCTTCACTTAATATAATTTTCTTTTCTCTTTGATTTTTTTGTAGTAGACTCCATTTTTTGTAAAAGTTTACTTGTGTTTCGCATTGTTCTTTTATTTTTTTTTTGGTCGTCTATTACTTCTTGTAATGATATGAAATTCATTGTTACATTATTTGCTGTTATCAACACATCTTCAACATTTTTTTCAGTTTCTAACACTGGGTTCTGACTTAAAAGGTCCGCCTCTTCATTATCTGTTCCAGGGTTGTATTTAATATCGCAGTTGTATTGGATTATATAGTGTATCGTTTCTCCCAATTCTTAATCTGTTCGATTTTTGACGTTTAAGTTTCCCAAGGGTTTGTGGTCGTTGTAGATTGTGGTAAATCTTCCAATCAGCCAGTGTTGCCAGAACTTTATGCTTTTCCTGATGGCTAGGCATTCCAAGAAGATTGTTTTTTTTTTTTTTTGTGATTCATTTAATTTTTTCGAGAAATATGCCACTGCTTTCATATCACTGTTTTTTTGTGGTTGTTTAAGTGTAGCTCCAAGACACTAAGTGCTAGCATCTGTGAATAAATAAATTTTTGATTTTGGGTTAAAAATTTCTAAGATCGGCTCCAACAGGCTTAAAATATTTTTGATTTCAACAAAAGCGACTTCACATTTGGTTGGCCAGGTTAATTTTTTTACTGTTTCTCTTATTTGCGCATGTATAGGTTCGAGTATTTCTGTAATTTTTAGCACATATTTTCTTTTAAAGTTTATTTTCCCCACGAATTGTCTAATGTTTTCCTTGCTTTTTGGTGTTTTAAAGTCTTTTATGGACTTTCTATTATCTTTAAGAGGTGTTACTGTGTCGTTAAATATTAAATGCCCCAAATATTTAACTTTATCTTTGGCAAATTTGCATTTTGTTAATTTTAATTTTAAACCTTCTTTTTTTATTGCATCTAGGAGAAGTTCTATATGTTCCAAATGTTTCTTAAATGTTTTTAAAAAGATAATAATGTCATCTATATAATTTGTACAAAATCCATGCAAGTTACATTTTTTTATTATATTAATTAAAATTCTTTGAAAGATGGCTGGCGATGTTTTTAGTCCATGAGGAAGGCATCTTTACTGGTAGTGACCTTTTTAAGTAATAAAGCCAGTCTTTTTTCTGTCTCCGACTCTTAAAGGAATGAACCAAAATGCCGAGTTGATGTCCAGTGTTGTAAAATATTAACAACCTACCGTCGTTAGTAATAGATCTTTTATCAGTGGAAAAGGTCAAGCTTGAGGAACAACTGTTTTGTTTAGTTCTCTAAAGTCCACGCACAGTCTTTTTTTTCATTTTCTTCTTTTTCGAATGCTTATGTTACTGATGCTTTAAAGGGACAGTATGAGTCTCCGATCAAGCCATGTTTTAAAAGTTGTGAGATTTGGTCTTTAATTTCTTTTCCATCTTTAATTGTATATCTGTAGGGTCTTTTGTAGCAATATTTATTTATCTGTAGATCTATGAAAGCCTTCTAATTTTTTACGTATCCGACATCATATTCATCTTTGGCAAAAACGCCGTTATAATTATCGATTAGATCATATATTTTCTTTTTTCTTTTATCGTTTAAGTGACAAGTGTCTACTATGAATTTCTCTGTGTCGATAAATTCATGAAAATTTATCTTATATCTTTTATTAATTACCGTATCATCTTTTTCTTCTTTTTCTTTTGTGTGTTTAAATTAAATATTTAAATTCTCATCATAAGTCAATCCAAATTTTTTTACACTATCTAAACCTTAAATTAGGTCATATTTAAAATTTTCATTTCTATACACAAAGGCATGCATAATGTTCTTTATTCCATTAATTTTTATATTTAATTTTACCAGACCATAACTTTTGCCTTGCCCACTAATTGTTTTTATGTTTAACTTTCTTCTTTCTTTCTTAAATTTATATTTTATTGGTTTCGAGTTTATTATTGTCATTCTTGATCATTGGTAATCAAGCCCTTCAACTTCTAAAGAATCTTCTAACAATACTTTTATTTTAATTAGTGGGGGCAAGTCAAGTTTTTTAGATCTTTGTTAGATAATTGTATATTACGAAGTGTATTTGTTAATACGCCTTCATTTTTTTTTCTTTGTTGTACAAGCATAAATTTTCTGGATGAAATCTATTTTTTTTTCCTTCTGACTTACAAATTTAGCATGGATTTTTCTCTTTTTTTTGGTCTGTTTTTTAAAATTTTGTTTAATTGGAAGTGATTCTTTTTCATTAATAATAACTTTTAAGAAATGTTCCAAGCCTCTTGAATTATTAAAAAGATCATTAATCTCTCCAACTTTTTGTCTATCTATTGTATCTGTTTTAGAATTTGGTAAGCCGGAGGCAATTATATCAATTATAGATTTGTTAATAGAACTATTTACTTCTAGTCATAATTTTTCTTTTTTCAATGCATAATCTAGTAGTAAACCTTTTAGATACTTAAAATTCATAGCATACTTTACCGGGGACAAACCTTTATCAGCATATGTTTCTGTCAAGCTCAGTTCCCACGATGACCAATCTGACTCCACTGTGTGCTTTATTAGCATTGAGCTATACCAATCTTTGCAGGAGTCATCCAGCATTAGTCTTAAAATCTCAATTTTTTCTGTGTCTGTATTTAATTCCAAGCAAAGACACTCTTTATTAGAAACATCTATCCATTGTGACACGTTGATT
Source organism: Copidosoma floridanum (assembly GCF_036245765.1). Taxonomy (NCBI): domain Eukaryota; kingdom Metazoa; phylum Arthropoda; class Insecta; order Hymenoptera; family Encyrtidae; genus Copidosoma; species Copidosoma floridanum. The sequence continues at coordinate 2,002,939 of NW_028321893.1, forward strand.
GTACTTTTTGAGAACTTTTCAATTAAGAATTCTTCCACTAAATTCAATTTATTTTGTGTTTTGGGTACATCCTGAGTTTTGACTCTAGGCTTTTGAAGTTCTACTTTTTCTAGTAAAAAACGATTTAACTGCACGTTTTCATTATCAAAATAAATTTTTTCTAATTGATGAGTAAGTGTCATCCACACCGCTCTTTTTTCGTACCTTTTTTTTATGGAAGTCTTGACCATCTTAAAAATTTCAGTTTTCGTCAATTCTTTAGGCAAATCTGCTGGTTGAACTTCTTTTGGTTGTGTATATCGTCTTTGATGCGTGTTTTCAATTGACATTAAACTATAAATATTTGATTTATTATCTTCTGACTTTGGAATTATTAAAAATTCGAATTTAAGTTTTTTAATTTTCCCAATAAATGATTGTTGGTTTGTAATGTTTTAATAAATTAGTAGAGAAAAGCAATAAGATTCGTCTAAAATGAAGAGCTTATTATTATTATTATTTACAACAATGTATAATATTTTAAGTAAGAACGTTTTTAACTAACCTAAAATAAAGAGACTCAACAATCAAGACTATTGCTTAACAGATCTCTCAACAATCACTGACACTACTAATATTTTACTAACTTAGAATCGTTTATAATAATTCTAATTAAATTCTATGATTTTTTTTTATCTTAAATAACGTATCTGAAAAAACTATGTTTGAATTTCTATCTTTTGAGTCGATGCTCGACAATGTTTTATATCTATCTCTTTTTATCATAAGGCTCGTGTCGTGTATCTGTTGTGGCCAACACGAGACGGTTTCTTACCAGCATGCTTTAATAAACGCACGAAGCTTTTATTTTTCCCCCTAGGATGTCAATTCTCTTTTATTTTTCAAAAGGAATTGATATCGGGTCAGATCTCCATAGGGATGAGCTTTTTAATGTGGTATAAACCTTTTGTAGTCTTTTTGTTGTTTGTGTCAGTCCTGTATATCGAGTCTGATATTTTCTTCTCTATTCTAAAAGGGTCGGTTCCGACTTCTTTCAATTTTTTTCATTCAGTTTATTTTTGTTTATTACGTAGACCATGTCACCCTCTTTAAACCTGTAGTTTATTCTGTTTTTGTAGTATAATGATTAATTGTAGTTATGAGACTTTCATGTTCGAAGTAGTGCTTGGTTTGTGTCTATTTCCAAGTTTCTTTTGTATGTCTCGTTGTTTTTTAGCTCTGGTGGCAGCACATTGGTTTGTTTTTCATTCAGTAAGGACTCAGGTGAGAAACCTGTGACCAAATGGTCTGTTTTGTTACATTTTTTTCTGCATTCTGCCTTCACAGTTGACCAGGCTATTTTCTTAGTTTTCTCGTTTATGTTGCAACGTATCTTGTCAACCAGTGTTTGGTTTAGTCTTTTGTTTAGCCCGTTAGAAAACGAAGCGTCCACGGCTGTGAAAATCATTTTGGCCTTCCATTCTTTCACATACTTTTTAAGTTCTTTTAAAGTTATACCAGGGTTTTAGTCCGCTAGTATAATTTCTATTTGTTCGTCGAGTGGGACTTCATTCAACAGGTTTATAAAGTCCTTTGCTGTTTGGTTTTTTAAGCATAAAATGTATTCATATCCAGTTGAATGGTCTTTCAGTAGGTGTAGATATTTTTTTGTTGATCTTTGTCTACCAAACCCACCAATAGTGTCCAGAGACATTATTTGGAACGGTCTTTCTGCTGGACCCAGTTGTGACATGAGACCATAACTTCTTTTCAGTCTTGTTTTATTTTTTTATACATATGTCACACTGACGTGTGTTGGATGTTTTTTCTTAAATTTGGTGCCGTGTAGAACAAGTTTATTTTGCGTGCAATTTGATATGTACCTGCGTGGCCATAGTCATTGTGTATTCGTTGTATTAAGGTTTTACTGTATTCTTCACTTAATATAATTTTCTTTTCTCTTTGATTTTTTTGTAGTAGACTCCATTTTTTGTAAAAGTTTACTTGTGTTTCGCATTGTTCTTTTATTTTTTTTTTGGTCGTCTATTACTTCTTGTAATGATATGAAATTCATTGTTACATTATTTGCTGTTATCAACACATCTTTTACATTTTTTTTAGGTTCTGAAACTGGGTTTTGACTTAAAAGGTCCGCCTCTTTATTATCTGTTCCAGGGTTATATTTGAAATTGCAGTTGTATTGAGATATGTAGTGTATCGTGTCTCCCAATTCTTCATCTGCTCTATTTTAGACGTTCAAGTTACCCAAGGGTTTGTGGTCGCTGTAGATTGTGAAAAACCTTCCAATCAGCCAGTGGTGCCAAAACTTTATGCTTTCCTTGATGGCTAGGCATTCCAAGAAGATTGTTTTTTTTTTTTTTTGTGATTCATTTAATTTCTTTGAGAAATGTAACACTGGTTTTATATCACTGTTTTCTTGTGGTTGTTTGAGTGTAGCTCCAATACACTTAATGCTAGCATCTGTGAATAAATAAATTTTTGATTTTCGGTTAAAAATTGCTAAGATCGGCTCTGAACTTAAAATATTTTTGATTTTTTCGAAAGCGATTTCACATTTGGTTGGCCAGGTAAATTTTTTCACTGTTTTTCTTAGCTGCGCATGTATAGGTTCGAGTATTTTTGTAATTTTTGGCACATATTTTCTTTCAAAGTTTATTTTTCCCAGGAATTAACCAATGTTTTTCTTGCTTTTTAGTGTTTTCAAATCTTTTATGGACGTTATATTATTTTTAAGAGGTGTTACTGTGTCGTTTATTATTAAAAGCCCTAAATATTTGACTTTATCTTTGGCAAACTTGCATTTTGTAAATTTTGATTTTTAACTCTCTTCTTTTATTGCATCTAGGAAAAGTTTTACATGTTTTAAATGTTCCTTAAATGTTTTTTAAAAGATAATTATGTCGTCTATAGAATTTGTACAAAATCCCTGCAAGTTATATTTTTTTAGTATATTAACTAAAATTCTTCGAAAGTTGGCTGGCGATGTTTTTAGTCCATAAGGAAGGCATCTTTACTGGTGATGACCTATTTGAGTTATAAAGCCAGTCTTTTTTCTGTCTTTAACTCTTGAAGGAATGGACCAAAATGCCGAGTTTATGTCCAGTGTTGTAAAATATGTACAACCTACCGTCTTTATTAATAGATCTTCTATCAGTGGAAAAGGTTGAGCTTGTGTAACAACTATTTTGTTTAGTTCTCTAAAGTCCACGCACAGTCTTTTTTTCTTATTTCCTTCTTTTCTGAATGCTTATGTTATTGGTGCTGCAGAGGGACTGTATGAAACTTTGATCAAGGCATATTTTAAAAGGTGTGAGATTTGGTCTTTAATTCCTTTTTTGTCTTTAATTGGACATCTGTAGGGTCTTTTGTAGCCATATTTATCTATCTGTAGGTCTACGAAAGCCTCATAATTTTTTACTTCTCCGACATCATATTTATCTTTGGCAAAAATGCCTTTACAACTATCTATTAGATCATATATTTTCTTCTTTCTTTTATCGTTTAAGTGACAAGTGTCTACCATAAATTTCTCTGTGTCGATAAATTCTTAAAAATTGACCTTATATCTTTTATTAATTACTGTATCATCTTTTTCTTTTTTTTCTTTTGTGTGTTTAAATTGAATATTTAAATTTTCATCATGAGTTAATCAAAATTTTTTTACACTATCTAAACCTAAAATTAGGTCATTTTTAAAATTTTCATTCTTACACACAAAGGCATGCATAATTTTCTTTATTTCATTAATTCTTATATTGAATTTTACCAACCCATAACTTAGGCCTTGCCCACTGATTGTTTGTATGTTGATTTTTCTTTTTTTTATTTTCAATTTATTTTTCATTAATTTTGAGTTAATAATTGTTATTCTAGGTTCAGGGTCATAAAGCCCTTTAACTTCTAAAAATTCTTCTAACAATTCTTTTATTTTAATCAGTGAGGGCAAATTAAGTTCATTGGATCTTCGCTAGATAATTGTATATTTAGAAGTGTATTTGCTTATACGTCTTCATTTTTTTTTCTTTGTTGAACCAGCATAAATTTTCTGGATAAAATCTTTTTTTTTTTTCCTTTTGATTCACAAATTTTGCATGGATTTCTCTCTTTTTTTTCGGTTTGTTTTTTAAATTTTTGTTTAACTGGAAATAATTTTTTTCCATCATTAATATCTTTTACTAAATGTTCCAAGCCTCTTAAATTATTAAAAAGATCATTAACCTCTATAACTTTTTGTCTGTCTATTGTATATGTTGTAAAATTTAGTAAGCCGGAGGCAACTATATTAATTATTATAGATTTGTTAATAGAACTATTCACTTCTAGTAATAATGTTTTTTTTTTTAATGCAAAATCTAGTAGTAAACCTTTTAAATACTTAAAATTTATAGCATACTTTACCGGGGACAAACCTTTATCAGCATAGGTTTCTGTCAAGCTCAGTTCCCACGATGACTAATCTGACTTTACTGTGTGCTTTATCAGCATTGAGCTATACCAATCTTTGCAGGAGTCATCCAGCATTAATTTTAATATCTTAATTTTTTCTGTGTCTGTATTTATTTCCAAGCCAAGACACTCTTGATTAAAAATATCTATCCATTGTGACACGTTGGTTGTACTTTTTGAGAACTTTTCAATTGAGAATTTTTCCACCAAATTTAATTTATTTTGTGTTTTAGGTACATACTAAGTTAGTGACTGTAGGCTTTTCAAGTTCTACTTTTTCTATTAGAAAACCATTTAACTGCATGTTTTCATTATCAAAATAAGTTTTTTCTAATTGAGTAGTAAGTGTTATCCACACCGTTTTTTTTCGCACCTTTGTTTTGTAGAAGTTTTTACCATCTTAAAAATTTCAGTTTTCGTCAATTCTTCATGCAAACCTGCTGGTTAAAGTTCTTTTGGTAGTGTATATTGATTTTGATGCGTGTCTTCAATTGACATTAAAGTATAAATATTTGATTTATTATCTTCTGGCTTTGGAATTATTGAAAACTCGAATTTTAGTTTTTCCATTTTCCCAATAAATGATTGTTGATTTGTAATGTTTGAATAAATTAGTTAAGCAAAGCGATAAGATTCGTCTAAAATAAAAAGCTTATTATTATTATTAACAACTTTGTACAATATTATAAGTAAGCACGTTTTTACCTTACCTAAAATAAAGAGAATCAACAATCAAGACTATTGCTTAACGGATCTCTCAACAATCACTGACACTACTAATATTCCACTAACTCAGAATAATTTGTCATAATTCTGATTAAATTTTAGTAATTTAATTTATCTCAAATGAAGTATCTTAAATAACTATGTTTAATTTTCTATCTCTTGAGTCAATGCTCGACAATGTTTTATATCTATCTCTTTTTATCATAAGGCTCGTGTCGAGTATCTGTTGTGGCAGACACGAGACGGTTTCTTACCAGCATGCTTTAATATACGCACGAAACTTACATCTTTCTCCCTAGGGCGTCAATTCTTTTTTTTTTTAAGAGGAATTGACGTTGGGTCAGATCTCTATAGTGATGAGCTTCTTAATGTGGTATAAACGTTTTGTAGTCTTTTTGTTGTTTGTGTCGGTCCTGTATATTGAGTCAGATATTTTCTTCTTTATTTTGAAAGGGTCGGTTCCAATTTCTTCCAATTTTTTTCCATTCAGTTTATTTTTGTTTATTACGTAGACCATGTCACCCTCTTTAAACCTGTAGTTTATTCTGTTTTTGTCGTATAATGATTAATTGTAGTTATGAGACTTTCATGTTTGGAGTAGTGCGTGGTTTCTGTCTATTTTCAAGTTTCTTTTGTATGTCTCGTTGTTTTTTAGCTCTGGTCGCAGCACATTGGTTTGTTTTTCATTCAGTTAGTACTCAGGTGAGAAACCTGCGACCGAATGGTCTGTTTCGTTATATTTTTTTCTGCATTCCTCCTTATTACATTAGCCTCCGACGTTTTAAAAATATGCTTTTAATAAAAGCAAAACTTACAAATAGATTAATAAGCACTACATAAGACTATTGTATAACTTTTTATACTCATGATAAATGGTGGAACAGCGCTCACACAGGTATAATTATACACACAAAGGCCACAATGCCTACGATCCAGAGATAAGATGGGGAGAAGGTGTTTACAACTTTTTTATTTATTCTTAGTTTCGACTAATTTATACAACACAAACCTAACTATACAATAATAACTCTATCATCAAAGAAGAATAAAAAATAAGGGCAATCAAGGACCTTATCGTTGAAGGCTCAAACATGTGGCCCCTAACACTTTATAGATTTCCCTCTGTGTTACCCTTTTAGCTTTGAAAATTCCTTAAAAAAAAAAAAAATGCCAAACAGAACCACGTTGGTGACACCTTTCTGGTTATGCTCTAAGCCTTCTGAGCTTATTGCGTTACTTGTAAGTTGTGACGGCACATGTCAGTTTCTTCTCACCTGTTTTTCTGAGGCCTTTTGTGTCAATTGACTTTTTTTCCTGCGTTCTCTTTGGATCACCCAGGAGTTTTATTTCGTATTACTATTACGGTAATTGACTAAGGCACACAGTTAATATTAACTTCTGGAGTTATACTGATATCTTCTGGGTAGGTGATAGATAAGTTCAGTTCATAACCAAGCCAACTTTTTCGCGCTAACGACCCACTTGACTGCCTAAGGCAGTACTCTCCTTAACGTCTTACTGTTGTAACCGATTGACGGTTGTTATGGAGTAAGCTTTTGGAACTTTTGTTAAACAGAGAGCAAGTTATTTGAATACATTAAATTAACAAATTAAATTGGCCCAAATATTGTAGCCAGTAGATGAACCAGAAAGGTGGAGCGGAAACTTCAACTAACTAACGATTCACGAGAGTTTACGCTTACCACTGAGCCACGACTACCACCGAAAACCACTGTTTCAATTACACTCTTAGGATAGCAGTTGTGTTGTTTGTTGTACGCTAATGTGTCAGATCATGGGTGCTATTTTAGGTTGCCAATCTGTAAAAATATATGAGCCCACAATCAAACAGCAGTATATAGCACAATGGAACAATTTAAGGTGATAATCTGCACCAGTTTCAAAGGTCTGGTGACCAATAAACTAACAAAACAAACAAAAAAAGTACGCATAAAGTTATTATCTAATACAACAAAAAGGAATTTTTAAGACTGAAAAAAAAGTCACTACTTAGCGTAAATAGTACAAGATTATAAAAATGTGGAAGATAAGAAATATACTTACTGCAAATACAAAGAGCAAGGTTCAACCAGATATTCCATAGTTATAGAAGTAACTGATGTGCAGATTTAAAAAATAAATTGCAATGATGCGCAAAGGCAACGATAAAAAAATAACATAACCGTGTGAAAAAAAATTCAACTAGTAATATAACTAATATCATTTTAGCAAATGCTATTTAAATAATGATAACTTGATTTACAACCGTAAACTTTGTGATTATATAGGCAGTAACAATAAAAAAAATTATAGAACGATGGGTAGAGACAATTATTAAAACACATAAACCAAAATAATATCTCTTATGTCATGCTGAATGCTCGTTATTCCTATTAAGACCAAGAATGTAAGGGAAAAGAGATTATTTGTAAAAAAATAAGAAAGAGACAACCATAAAAGCAAAAAAATTTACGAAATAAAATAAAATACGTATTATAACAAGATCTTCTAAGATAATGTATAGAAGAAAGCAGACACACAAAAGTAAAATAGTAGAACTAATAGAAACGGATAGCAAGCAAGATTTTTAAATCACTGCAAAAAAACTAAAGGAAAAGAGTTTGAGTCTAAGCTTACGGTTAGTTAGACCTTAGTGAATAAAAATAAGATTGATGAAAACATGAAAATACTTTTTTACAGAAAAAATATAGTTAGCAATGTAAGGGACTAGGTATACGTACAAGTATCTATCGCTAACTTAAATTCAATCTGATACCCTTTAACACCGTCAATCCAATTTACTAGAAGGTTAATACATCAAAGAAATGTAATAGCACCTGTAAGATGAAGATATAAAATACTTATAAGTAAACCAAAACACACAATAGTTGCAAATTCCAGCAAAATATGAAAGTTATTTGAGCCACTTAATCAAAGCCGCTGACCGACGCCACTGTTTCTTTAAGGGTATAAAAGGCCCATGCAAGACCATGTTAATCACCTTTGCCGTCAGCAACGAGTCCGGTGCTTTGACTAGGGAGCTCTGCTCTTCAAAGCACTGTTGTAATTTTATACATCGCAATAAATAGCGGATTGATATATATATATACATATGTCTACTTCTCCTTGCATTATTTTATTCATTTTGAATATTTCTCTGGCTACACGGGCGACAACGAAGCTATTCCAGTCTCTAAATTCTCCCCGTACGCCAGTGGATTCTCCCTTGTGTTTCGCGGGTGAGGAGCGGATCTCCGGGGCACTCCAAACTGAAGCTATCCTCCAGGTAAAGGAGTTGATGTACCTGCGAATCTTCAGGGCAATATGAACTGGAGAAAACCTAGGGCATCAGCAACTTACTACACCCAACAGGAGCAAGAGAAGGTCAATAAATTCTTATGAAGTAATATCGTAATCACACGGGGCGTTGTGTACCGTGAGTCAGGGGCATTACGAACCTGATTGCGTCTCTACACACTCCCTCTGAGGTATCTCGTAATCCGAATTGAGGGCAATACGAATCCGACCTCGTACCTATGGGTCCTTATTGCTTTCCCTCCCTTTGAAATGTGAATCCAAAAATACGAGCACACATAAATTCATGGCGTCACGTGCAAGAACTGAAAAGTAATATTGATTTAATTCACATTAAAAACATCTCTGTATAATCACGACCCTTACAATTGGTGCTTAATGAGTCAAGTACGTTATATGTTCAAGGAAAAAAAGATTTTAAATAAGGGGTAGAACGTACAGTTATAGTTAAATATTAAAAATGTCTATTTACTAAGATGTCAAGAAGAGCCACCATTTTCATAACAAAAACGAAGGAGAATACTTATCAAAGTAGAACTTACGAAAAAGAAAAATTAGAAATGGAATAAAAAAAATAGTAGCAAACAAACTTCAATCGGTAGAAGAAAAAGAAAATGAAAACATAAGTGAAGTTGAACTCTCAAAAAAAAAACGAATCTTTAAAAGCACAAATGAAAAGTATTAACTAAAATGTAAAAAAAGTTTTAGAAGAAAATGTAATCATACAAGAACATCTTAAAATCATATAAAAAGAAAACGGCTAGTTGATTGATTCAACTTATGATTTAAAAGTTGAATATCATGAAATTATACAAACTATTATTGTTAATGATGATCTTAAGGCTTCAAAAAAAATGTCTTGAACAATTTAGTTAAAGTGCGAAAAAAAATGACACAAAAATAGGTCTCTCAAGCAAAGAATAAGAAATTAAATAAGTATAGGCCCATACATTAAATCTATACCTAAATCACCTAACATTCCATTACCTAAATGTGGAGGTTATATTAATAAAAGACTAGAGAAATTTTTATCAAACTTATAAAAATACCTTAAATCCTTAAAACCAGAAGATCACGATCGAAAACATATTTTCTCACAATGTTTAGAAGAAGTGGCCCAAAATAAGTGGTATCTTCAGGAAGATACAACGGATAATTTCGAAGGTTTTTTAGAAAAATTCAAAAATTGGTACTGGAACAACAATACTCAAAAACAAATTATTTATAAAATAGAATCAGAAAACTACAACGTTCATGGTTAAGTGAATTGTGTTGTATATGCAACAAATATTCTCGGCTTTGCAAACGATTCAAAAATAGACTTTAAAAATTCCGATTCTATTTATATGATGGCTAACTACTTTGACAATAACTTAAAATTAATTTTTAAAGCTCGAAACTTAAACAATATTGATGATTTATTAAAAATCTTATAAGATTATGATAATGAAGAGAAGGAACTTCACATTGAATAAAATTCAACTAACAAAAATCCATATTCTCGCAATGCAGCTACAAACAATACTATTAACTAAAGCAGAAATGCCACATTCCACAGCAATTCTAATCGTCGATCTCAAAAATACCCTCAAAATAATGACAAAATTAGGAATATAACAACACCTAATACCCCAAACAATAAAGAAAAAATGTATATGCTTATGAAAATCAAGAAGAGATTAAAATAAAGCCTGTAATAAAATATAAGTAAACGAATTATGATCTTACTTAGTAAACAAAATTTCTTACAAATTCAGAAAAAGAGCAATAGTTGCATTTAAAAATTCGGATTTTCTTAACAATAAAAAGCATGAAGAAAAATTAAATGCAACTTATATCAGTATAGTATTCCAATATACTAGAAATAAACAAGTAGATGACATAGAAACAAAAGATAGTATCCATCAAATTTCAAAATGTCCAGAAATAAGTATCGAATTAAAAGGAATCAAAGCTAAAGCATTTCTGATACAGGGAGTAAAATAGCTTGTCTATCAGAAGAATTTAATCGAAATCACATGAACATATTGAAATCTGTACTAACATTACCAATCATGGGAAAGTTTGTAAAGGGATTCATGGGAAAACGTTCCACATGTCTAAAAACACAAATCTTAATAAATACTAGAATAGGTTAATTTTAAGTAGAACTGATTTTTATCAGAATACCAAAGTTGATAAAATATTGCATAGTCGGATATGACTCATTAAAACAAATAAAATCAATATTAAATACCATTAAGCAAAAAATAAATATAAGTAACAAACACTTATATGATACAGTACATTATAAAGATGTTATGCTCGCAAATGAGAAATATACGTCCATAAGAATAGAAGAAAAAGTTGAACCTTCAAAATTAAAAAATTCTTTTTCTTTGGAAAATGTATCTTCATTTAATAAGGACCTTGAATACATAAAAGATATCCTCAAAGAGGAAGTCGTTAAAAAACTAAGAAGTTATAAAAATTTTAAATATCAACAAATAAATTAATTATTTTTTTTAATATGGAAATATGAAAATATATTTAAAAAAAAACCAGGATTGTTAACAAACTATGAACACAAACTAGTGCTTAACGATAGAAGTCCATTCTACTCAAAACCGTATCTAATACCTTTAAAATACAGAAAACAAGTAAAAACAAAATAGATAAAATGTTAGAATTAAATATCATAAGACGACCAACAAGTCCATACATAAATTCCACTTCAATTACTATTAAAAAAGATTAAACAATAAGAATGTGTTTGGGTGCTCGAAAATTAAACAAAAATTAGTAAACGATTATAAAGCTCCACCAAGTATTAAAGCATTATTTTTTTTAAGAAAAAATGTAGAAATTATTTCCAATCTGAATTTCGCAAGTAGCTTTTGACAAATTCCACTATGCGAAGAAAGTAAAAAATACACAGCTTTTGTACGTGACAATAAAGTATATGAATTAAACGTGATTGCTTTCGGCATTGAAACAAGTAGTGCTGCCCTATGAAGAGGCCTTATTTAAGTTATTCACAATTTATAAGATCTTATTATAGCTTTTGTGGATTACTTGGCAATTATATCTAAAGATTTTCAGACCCACTTACAACTATTTTCAAAAGATTAGATAAATATAATCTAAAATTAAAATTTGAAAAGTCAAATTTTGTTCAACAAGAGTTATCTTTTTTAGGTTATATACTCAGCAATAGAGGTTTCAAGTCAGACCCAGATAAAATAACTACAATTAAAAATTTTGCACCACCAAAAAATATAACAAACTACAAGCTTTCTTAGGGTTCATTAACCTTATACTAAATTCTACTAGTAAATTAATTGAAAAAGAAAGTACCCTTTATATGGAAAAAAAGTCATAAAAAAGTATTTAATAAAATAGAGGAGATATTTCATACTTAAATTATTCTAAAATTTTGACGTATACATGAACCATATATTTCAACTACGGACGCAAGTGATTTTGCCATATCAGCGGTTCTTTCTTGAATAAACAATAATGACAAAGAAGAAATAATAACCTGTATCAGTAAAACACTTAAAAGTGGTGAATTAAACTATAGTACAACTGAAAAAAATGCTAGCTATAGTTCGGTCCATACAAAGACTAAACCTTTTTTTAGAAGGGGTCTCCAAAATGATTGTGAAAACAAATCATCAAGCACTTTTATTTTTTAAAACTTGTAAATTTAAAAACTCTAGATTACACAGATGCTTATTAGCATTACAAGATTAAAACCTTGATCTAGAATACCTTCCAGGTAATCGAAATTCAGTAGCTCACTATTTAAGCAGGTATATACATTTATATGATGAATCTTCAACTGAAGTTATTGTTGCTCCTCTTTTAGCAGACAAACCAAAATTCAGTAGCTCACTATTTAAGCAGGTATATACATTTGTATAATAAATCTTCAACTGAAGTTATTGTTGCTTCTCTTTTAGCAGCCAAACCTAGTAAAGAAATAATAACATCTCTCAAAAAATTAAATAAATTTCAAAAACAAGACAAATACATTGAAAGTTTAAAAACTCATAGAAGATTCGGGACAATATTTAAGTTAAATTAAGACAATTTGTTGTGTTAAATTCACAACGGGAATGAAAAAAAAAGTACCTGAAAATATAATATAGTATGCTCATAAGAGAAACACATATAATATATGGTCTTACAGGACCCAAAAAAATAATTAAAATATTCAACGAAAATTTTTACATCCCTAAATTAAAATAACACGCTTACGAATCATTACGTAAGTGTACAGTATGTCAAAAAATCAAACATATGACATATGAATTGGAAGAAAAAGAAAAACCAATTCTAGCTGATAAACCGAATAAAATTCTCGCCATCAATTTTTATGGACCATTGCCTAAATCCATAGGTAGAGTTCGTTACTCGCTCACAACTATGGATCTGTTTTCAAAATTTGTTATTTTGTATCTAATAAATATAGACAATACTAATGTAGTGATAAATAAGCCTTGTAAGATTCCTTTGAAAATTATGAAAAACCTACAAAAATCATAACAGACCATGGTAGTTAATTTACAAACAATAAATAGATCAAAAAACTAAAAGAAGACATTATAATACTAGTATTTTCTTAAATAAGACATCTACAATCCAATCAAGTAGAAAGAATTCATAAAGAACTAGGTCGATTTTTTAGAACGTTTTTACAATAATGTAAACACAATAAATGGGTTTCTTTTGTATAAATATTCAGAATATTATAAATGAGTCCTGCCATGACACCACTGTGCTTACACCGATGGAGCTACATTTCAATAAAAAACCTACTCTAATGTGAAAAAAATAGTTTAAAATTAAGAAAAATAACAATATTGACATAAACATGAAAATACACTTGGCTAGAAATCTTAGGCATGGAAAACTAAGAAAACACATGAATAACAAATCATAAGCATAAGACAAAAAACCTTTAATATCAATAATCTTGTTTTAATAAAAGCTTTAAATGTATTAAACAATCAAAATAAACAGATTGCCAAGTTTTTTTAAATATACGAAGGGCCATTTAAAGTAAAAAAAAATACTTGGAACAGACACTTACTTACTGTGCAATAAGGACAATAATCGAGAACGAGGAAAGTTTCATGTATCAAACCTAAAACCGTTTTTCACTTAAAAAACACACATGTAGCATACATGAAGAAAGAAAAAAAAAATGTGAATGTAGTCAGAGTTGACAGCTCGTACATCCACACATAACAAAAATGAAACAATTTACATAATATGTGAGAGTGGTCAGAGTTGGCAGCTCGTATATTTACATAAAAACAAAATAAAAAATAATATCAATGGCTATTTATGTTTTCTTTCTTAACAACGGTAGACAAAATATCGAAAATCCTTATTATTGTTCAAAAACGTACAAAGAATTAAAAAATGTGAAAAGAAAGGTTACTTGAACGCTCAGTTGCTTCAATAACGCAGAACAGTTAAGATGTTTGACCAGGAAGTACAAGCCAAAAATTACCTGGGTAGGTGTCATGCTTCCACGTAAGTAAGTGAGGCATTTTTTTAAAAATTGACACTCACCATAAATTGGAGCAAGGTGCAGGATAAATGCCAAAAGATCCTGATTGCGTGATCAAGGTATATCAGTGGCCAACCAAGCCAAGGTCACTGGCTATATAAACGAGGCGTCACAACCCAGACTACTCCACCTGAAAAAAAATCCCAAAGGACACAAACACCAAAAGGAGCACGCATTGGAACCCCTCAATATCAGAATGAGGGCTCAAGAATTTAAAAATTATGCTAAATAGTCCTTCAACGGAATATAATTCTAAGGAACCATTATTGAAAAAACCATCGACAACTGGAAAGGTTCATTTGTTCAAAAATAATGAAAAATTGGCCCAAATTATTAAGGCAATGCATAAAATTAAACCACTGGCCATAAAGCCTATCAGTGATGAAGATATCATGTAAGTACCTTTGCGTTTTTTTATTTACTTTTTTATTTTCTCTTTTTTGAAAAAAAATATAAATTATGGTAATAAGAGACTCGAAATTATTTTGAGACATTGTCAGGCAAAGCGAAGCCTGAATTATTATTTTTTCAAACATACTCCGTCACAGCTTGAAAACAAATTTTCTGGGCAAAATCATAAAATGTACAAAATGTAAGGACTGGGTAATAAGATACTAAAAATTGTTTATAGTCTAAGATATTGTTAGTGACTAAGCGTAGCCACCTAGTTTTAGAATTTTTGTTTGTAAGCAAACTCTACCACAGTTTGAGTAAAAATTGGTTGAGGAAGATATGTAAGAGACTAGGTATACGTACAAATATCTATTGCTAATTTGAATCCAACCTAATACCCCTTGACACCATCTATCTGATTGGCAAGAAGATGAATACATGAAAGAAATGTAAAAGTGCCTGTAACATGACGATTTGGAATACTTACGTGTATACCGAAACACACAACAATAGTTGCGAACTGCAGAAAAATATTCAAGTTATTTCAGCCACCTAATCAAAGCCACCGACGCCACTATTTCTCTGAGGGTATAAGAGGCTCATGCAAGACCATGTTAATGACTATTGCCATCAGCAACGAGTCCGATGCTTTGACTAGGGAGCTCTGCTCTTCAAAGCACTGGGTGTAATCCGCAATCGCCGCCAGCAGTTACATATGTACGACGTGACAACGTTGCGTGGTTGGGGGCGCTAATGTCGACTTACTGGTGATGTGATCCGCAATCTCACCAGCAGTAAAGCAGACGACGTCGGTCTACTAGCTCTTATTCGTGACATTTTCTGATTGTAAACAAAGCAAAGCAGACGATAGAATGTCGGAAAATGTCACGAAAAAGAGCAAGTAGACCGACGTCTTCTGCTTTACTGCTGGTGAGATTGCGGATCATATCACCAGTAAATCGACAGTAGCGCCCCCAACCACGCAACGTTGTCACGTCGTACATATGTAACTGCTGGCGGCGATTGCGGATTACACCCACTGTCGTAATTTTATATATCGCAATGAATAGCGAATAAATATATGTATATATATACTAGTGGGGCTCCGCCTCCCTGTGCGCTGCGCGCGCTAACCCCCCCTTTTATTGTGTTATAAGTGTAATTTTTTTAAAATAAGGTTTGGAATAACAGTTTTTAAAGCCTTAAATAATGATAAAATTAATTGTTAGTATAAAAATAATATGTTGAAGTATATTTTACAAAATTCGGGAATAAATTTTCAACAGTGGGGTATGATAACTGGGCTGTTTTTAAAGAAATATAAAGAACAAGCTGCTAATTTCAAATAAAAGTGGTAAAGTTTATATAGACAGAGAGATGTGCCCTTGACTTTTTAATGGTGAGCTTTATTATTTCTTCTAGTAGCTTCTTTTTTTAAATGAGCTGTCTATCCTGTATGTGTCAATAGATATTTCTAAGCTCTTACAACTATATATGTCCCCTGCGTGCTTTGCGCACCAACCCCCGTAATTGCAAATTAGATTTACGAAGTATGGAAAAAACCCCGAATTATATTAATTATTACTTAAAATTCATATAAGTAATAATTGTATATTGATCATAATTAATTACATGAATTTTTAAGAATCACTTTTTATTTTTTCTGACTAATGCCTAATTCTTATATATTCAAAACGACAACGTATTGAAAAATTTTAAATATCGTCAAAAATTACAAAATAACGATATTGTTAGAATCACAAATTGATTTTGTTTTAACCGTATCGTTAGTTGATTGTTTTTTTTCTTTTAATTTTTTATAACCAAAATTTTGGCCCAAAGGTATTGCTTTTATTCTGCTCCCAAAGGAAATAACCACTCACAGAACTTTCAGACTTCCTTTAGACTTAATCACTATAGAAAGTGCATTCCTTCAGTTTGAGCCAGATAAACAAAAATGACGTAATGTAGACGTAATTATTTGGGATGAAGCTTCTATGATACCAAAAAAAAGCGTGAAAAATCGTTGATAGGACTTTAAATGATTTATCTAGTAGTTATAAACCTTTTGGATATAAATTAATAATTTTAGGTGGAGACTTTTGTCACATTCTCCCAGTAAAAAAACGGAAGCAAAATTAGTATTTTTTAAGAAACCATAAAATTTTCCAATTTTTAGCCTTTATTTAATACTTTTTATTTTAAAAATAATATACGTTCAATTGATAAAAAATTTTTTTTCTTTGCTACTGGATATAGAAAAAAGCAAAATTAAAACTATTATAATTCCTCAGACATGGAAAACAAATGATGTATGTTCTAAAATTTTTAATAATGATGATGATTCTTTTATAAGTAAAGCTACATTTAACATCTCACAATGAATACACTTATTTTTTGAACAAAAAAATTTTAAATAACATGGTAGAAACATTAGTTACGTACTATAGTATTGAAAAAGCAACTCACAAAGGAGTATATAAATCAGACGATAATATTTATATCAATTTCCATACAGACTATTTAAATTGTATTAAAGGAGGTCTTCCTCCACATGAATTAAATTTGAAAATGAACGCTATTATTATGTTAATACATAACTTAAACATATCTAAAGGACTTCGCAACGGTACAAGATTACGAATTACAAAATTTTTAAATACAACATCGAAGCTGAAATAATCACAGGTGAAAAAAAAGAAAATAAGGTCTTTATTCCCAGAATAACACTACAAACAAACAATTCTTCTTGGCTACCGTTTATATTGTACAGAAAACAATTTCCATTTACCTTAGCTTTTTCTATGACTATCAATTAATCTCTGGGTCAAAGTTTAAATGCCTTAGAATTATACCATAAAAACCATTATTTTTTCATGGGCATTTATGTGTTGCATTATCTAGATGTAGAAACCCAAAAAAAATTTTTATCCCAATTGAATCAGAAAACAAATTTGAAATTAAAAATATTGTTCGGAATAAAATTTCAGAGTAACAAAAAAACTATTCTATAGTTCATTACTATTTTTATACTTTCTTGCAAATTTTCTCTTTTATCAAAAAAGCAAATTTCAGTACCGTCTAGTACCCAGATTAATGTTATCATAAACAATTTGTTTTTTGTTATATATTTTTAGATACACCATCATGGATGCAAAATTTTATTAGTGTGACAAGTGTAACTCAAAATTTTCAAATTAAGAGTGTCTATCATCGCACAAAAAATTCACAAAGAAAAATTTTTTGTATATGATTTGTGAAGCATTATAATATTAGACAAGAAAAACTATTTGTGTCCCACAAAGGAATGGCAAAACATCGAAAAAAATTTTTAGTGCATTAAATGCAAAAAAAGTCTCAAAAGAAATTATCACTTACAGAGACATTTGAAAAGTCATGAAAAAAAAGTTCAAAAAATTATTTGTTAAAATTGTGAAAAAAGTTATGTAAGAGCAGAGCACATGAAGAGACATTTTAGAGTACGTAATCAAAATAAACATCATAAGCAAGATAATTGTAACAAAATTTTTTGTTATGGTCCAATAAAATCATATGTGAAAATTAGACCACTTGTAACAGTTAATATATAAGGCTTTACGAATATATTTACATTATGTATGGGGAAGCTGGAGAAAAGCTGGGGGGAGCAGGGGGAGGTGGGGGAAGAGGGGGAGAGCTAGCCAAAAAATAGGATTACTCGAAAAATGCAAGAAAATGAAAGAATAACTACCTTATTTGGGGGGCGGCTGAGGGCGAGCTGGGGGAAGCAGGGGGGAAGTGGGGGGATCAGGGGGGGCAGAACCTCGCTCTAACTCTTAAGACTATATAATATAGGAAGGTATATGTCTACTTCTTCTTGTATTATATTACTCACTTTGAATATTTCTCTGACTACCCAGGCGACAAAGAAGTTATTCCAGTCTCTAAATTCTCTCCGTACGCCAGTAAATTATCCCTTGTGTTTCTTGTATAAGAAGCGGATCTCCAGGGCAGTATGAACTGAAGCTATCCTTTAGATGAACGAGTTGATGGACCTGCAAATCTTCAGGGCAATATGAACTGGAGAGAACCTTGGGCATCAGCAACTTACCGCACCCAACTGGAGCAAAAGAAAGTCAATAAATTTTTATAAAGTAATATCGTGATACCACGGGGCGTTATGTACCACGAGTCAGGGGCATAAGAAACCTTAGTTCATTCTTACACACTCCTTTTGCGGTATCTCGTAATACTAATTGCGGGCACTACAAATCTGACCTCGTACCTACGGTTCCTTATTGCTTCCCCTCCGTTTTAAAGGTGAATCCATAAATACTAACACACATGAATGCATAACGTCACGTGCAAGAACTGGACAGTAATATTGATTCAATTTACATTGAAAAAATCTTTATATGATCACGACCCTTACAGCACAGAATGCTCACATCCTTTTGTAACACTAAAATGTAATGTATGTAAAACTACTTAATAGTATTGTTGGTACCTCATGTTTTTTTTCAGGTTACTTTCTTATTAAGACAAGATATTCTATATTATCATTCGAATATATATATATATAATATTTAATCTTAAAGTATGTCATGGGTAGAACCTAAAGGCATTAAAATTACTTCATCAAAATAAGTATATCATAAAACTCCTGCCCAATAAAGCACAACAATGTTTAACTGCAATCAAGAAAAAAGCAGTAACATGCATGCTATTCGGTGCTCTTTATAAAACATCAAGGTATTACTCCTGTTAAGTTTTTTATACAACACAATTAATAATCTAGGATACAAATGAAAATAGCTATAAGCAGACATGAAGAAATAAAACAACTAAAAAAAATGTACACATACCCTCACGTATGCACGCTAGCACGCACGCACTTTTTTTCAAGTCGCTGATCATAGGTTCCCCTCTGTCTTTTTTTTGCCTCTGACTCACTATATGTCTATTAAGTACCATAGCTTGTTTAAGTTGATTGAACTTTGAGACTTGCAATCTTTTTCTAGTCCATGTGTACTTTATCCAAATATAAAATTCTTTTTTTTCTACTTAATCTGTTAGTAGGGGATTGGTGTATATACATATGCATCTTCCTATATTATACAGTTAACTCAGTGGGGCATTCCACATAAACACCCTACCGCCCCCCCCCCAACCAACCCTTCACAAAATACGGTAAAAATCCGTTATTTTCTTGCATATTTTGACATATCGTAGTTTTTCTAGAAACCCCCTACAGCCTCTCATTAGCCCCCACGCATTTTTTCATGGCCCCCCACCGCCCCCCACAAAATATTATACGTATAGGATAGAAGTATAATATAAGTCTTTGTTCAAGCCAGGGGGTTCAACCACGTATGGCTTCATGGGATAATAACAATGTTTGATATAATATTTAATTAAATAGTTGCAGATTAGTGCAGAATACTATAATCAGCTAAACTTAAATACAATCAATTGTATTTTAATTTGTTGGATCCCGTGGTTTCTTTGCAAGCATAAAGTTTTTGGTGGGCTGACTTTTTTTGTTAGCATTTTGAAACGTTGCATTTTGCCAGCCCTGTCAATGTGTTAAAGTCTATTACCACATTCCTACCAAATAACATGGAAATATTGTATAGTATTTTTTCTCAAAGCATCACACATCCACCCACCTACCCCCTACGGCCCTCGCACCGACCCCCACGAATTTTTTCATGGCATAATTATTATATCATCATCACTTATCTAGTCCTTTAATACACAACCTTTTTTTTTACGTACATAAACTTAAGTTAAACTTAGAGTATCATTAAAATAAACAATGAAAGTTTCGTATTACTTTATGAGTCATCTTATAAAGCCTGATTAAACCACGAAGACTTATGTCCATTTCTATTCTGTTTTAAATTAATGCTGAAATTGGTACAATAAGTAAACACGATATACATTCATGATATGTATTATTAATCAATAAATTTTACCTATATATAAAAAAATAAATAAAAGGAAATGTTAAAGGTTTCAATGTCCCCTTCTCTAATTCTTAACAATAATTTTTAAAATTCGTTATTACAAGAACGGATATTATTTTGGAATCTTAAAATTTTGAAGAAGTTCCATAAAAATGATGATTTTATAGCTTCTTCTATTGTTATAGTTCTGTTACCGTTTTTTATAACTGGAAGGATTTGTCGAAAATCTCCTCCTAATACTATAAATTTATCACCAAAGCAAAGTTTTGTATTACACAAGTCTCTCAACGTTTTATCAACGATTTCTAGAGATTCTTTTAGAATCATAGAAGCCTCGTCCCATATTTTTAAATCAACTTCCCTTAACTTTTTTTTTCAGTTTCAAATCCTAAAAATACACCTTCAATATTATCTAAGTCTAGAGGTAAACGAAAAGTTCTATGACAGGTCATACCTTTTGGTAGTTATACATATGCAATTCCTGTCCAAGCCATTAACAAAATATTTTTACCTCTAGAAATATAATCATAAATTAGTGTCTTATATGAGTAGGTTTTTCCGGATCAACCATGACCATCTATTTGGGATTGAATGTCTTGGAGAGGTAGGCCACTAGGTACTAGTGGGCAGTGCACAAAAGAAATCTTGATGTGTGTATAAACTTATAAAACGTATTTATTTATTCATGTCAATATTGAGCACACTACTTTACAAAGAACGTGAAGAGGGGCATTAAACACTTTAGGTATCTACCTCATATTGAGAATTATACACACAAACACACTGTCGTCGACAAGATGCACGCGCGATTTCATTTCACGAACGTGCGAACAGCTCAACGGGTCTGAGCGAAGAGAGTCAGCGAGTTCATCTCGTCCGAACAAAGCGTCAAAGTACAGACGCAGGAGAGATAAAAAAAAAGGACGCTATCAACCGCCGCGAGCAGACAAACAAAAAACGCACGCACACATGCATAAAACGAGCATCAGCGCAGACTACTCGATCTACAGGGATACCCTTTCCTTACACCAGATCCCCAACATACCGACAGTAGTTAGAGGCGCATGCTGCCATCTGTTGGCTTGCATGAACACGTAGTACATACACACACTTTGAAACAAGCCGCCCGCCTTGAAATATTGGATTTCAACAAATGTTTTTTATCGTGACTTAGCCTAAGTAGTGTGCTTGAAATTTTCTTAAATCTACGCTCTTTGGCAAACATTAAAACAATCTTAATTATAATCACATTGAAATCAACGGTAGAACAATTGGAACATTTTTACTTTGCGCTTACCTTATTCTAATGTCGTAGTTACATTTGGATCATCGAGATCGATTGGAAACAAAACAATTTCTGTTATCGGACGAGTATATTCAGACGTAGCAGTTTTTAGTTTAACGACGCGCACATGGCCATCAGGGCCTGGATAACATTTAATTACTTGCGCTAGATTCCATTTGGCCGGAGACAAGTTAGGCTTCCTGAGCAAGACCATATGCCCTACCTTAATCTTAATTTGAGGGAGATGCCATTTGGTGCGATGTTGTAAGGACTGGAGATAGTCTTAGGACCAATGTTTCCAAAAGGCTTCGACCAACTGTTGCTGGCGTTGCCATTGAGACAGTCGATTTTGGCTTATGTCAGTTAAGGAACACTGAGGTACCGCATTTAACGGACCACCTATTAAGAAGTGTCCGGGAGTAAGAGGGTGGAGATCATCTATGTCGTCGTTCAAAGGTTCGAGAGGTCTGGAGTTAAGAGTCGCTTCGATTTGACACAAGATAGTAGTTAGACCCTCGTATGTAGGGGTTTGGTCTAGATGTATTCGTTTGAGATGATTTTTGACACTTTTGACCCCGGCTTCCCACAGCCCGCCAAAATGAGGAGCAGCAGGTGGGATAAACTGCCATGTTACGTTATCATGACTGAGAAGTGATTGAAAAGAAGAGCCAGAAGTGACTTTAAGAAACTCCTCTTTCAGAATTCGATCGGCTCCTTGAAAAGTTGTGCCACGATCACTGTGCATAACCCGAGGAATGCCACGCCGTGCGACAAAGCGTTTGTATGCAGCAATGAACGCCGCAGAGGAATAATCTGATACAACTTCTTAATGAATAGCTTTAACGGATAAGCAAATGAACACTGCTATATAGCACGGGTGAGATTTGTGACCTCGACCACCCGTCATGCGAACCTGAAGAGGACCTGCATAATCGACACCGCACTGAATAAACGCACGATCAGGAGGATTTACTCGAGATTTGGGCAAGTCTGACATCAATTGTATTGAAAGTTTAGCTTTAACTTTAGCGCATTTCAGGCAATTGTATAGAATCGATTTAATCAGTGGACGTGGGTTCACAATCCAGACAGTTTGACGGAGGGTACTTAGAGTTGATTTCATACCTCCATGCAGACAGCGAATATGCGTGGATCGAATCAAGGCTGATACCAGAGGATGTGCCAAAAGAATGATTGGATGTTGAGAGTCATATGGCAACTGAGACTGGCTCAATCGTCCCCCAACACGGAGCAATCCGGTATTATTATCACAGAACGGATTCAATGAACAGACCTTGCTTTTAGAAGACACACACTGTCCACCTTTTACGTCATGAATTTCAGAGGCTAACGTTTCTTCTTGCACATGTCTAAATAACGCCACCATTGCATTGAATAACTCTTGTGCGGTAAGATTTAACTTGATAGAAGAATTTTGATTGATAACTGACTGATCATGAGTCAATCTAGACTTCAAGTTTTTGATATACCGTAGTAGATAAGCAGTAACTCGAACCGCCTTTTCCCATGAAGAGAATTTTGAGGCAATTCGTTCTAATGGCAATTCTTGATGCCGAGTTGCATGATGAGTCACAGCCTTTGCTTCACTAGCTGCTTCCGTCGAAAGGTCAGGAAAAGTGTTTGGCCAAGCATCAGAGGTTAGGCTAAGCCAATTAGGACCAGTCCACCACAAATCACAGCCCACCAAAGTTGCAGCTTCGATTCCTCGTGAAGCTAGATCGGCTGGGTTGCTGTCAGTTGGTACATGCCTCCATTTATGATTAGGGAGCAGCTCGCGAACTTCTGCTACCCGATTCGAGACGAACAGTTTCCATGTAGAAGCATGTTTACTCAGCCAAGACAACGTGATGCTTGAGTCAGTCCAACATTGAACTGGGATGTCCTGGAAAATACGGACCTCTCTTAGAGCCTTGAAAAGCTGAGCAAGCAACAGTGCAGCTTGGAGTTCCAAGCGATGGATGTTAAGCTGCTTAAAAGGCGCAACTTTGGTTTTTCCCATGATCAAGGAGACAGTTGTACGACCTTTTAAATCTACAGTTCAAAGATACACCACAGCACCATAGGCGTGATTTGATGCATCACAAAATCCAGGAAGTTGTGAGCTTGAATTCATGGGGTCGTAGTGATTCCATCGAGGAAGACGAATTTGGGATAGGTCATTTAAAGAATGAAAATAACCTCGCCACTCGGAGGTTGAATCAGAGGGTAAATCATCATCCCAGTGATAATCTCCGAGCCAAAGCTTTTGCATCATGATCTTCCCCTTTATTATGACTGGGGAGATCCAACCTAACGGATCGAACAATTGCGAAAGAAAAGATAACGCTACCCGTTTAGATAACGAATTTGGAGTGCCGAGATGAACATCAAACCGAAAAGTATCCTGATCCGGATCCCATTCAATCCCTAGAACCTTGACGCCCGAGTCATCGTGTGATAGAAAATCCCACACAAGGCTATGATTTGTTGGATCAATGTCACTGATTAAATTAGGCTGGTTACTCGCCCATTTCCTTAACTCAAGTTGCGCGCGACTTAAGAGCTCAATTACCTCATCCCGAATTCGTATTGCAGAAGAATCGTCATGAGCACCAAAGAGCATATCATCAACGAACGTGTCACGACTAAGTACTGTTGACGCATCAGGAAATTCCGAGCCTTCATCCTGAACTAACTGTTAGATTACTCTAAGAGCGAGATAGGGAGCTGAACGAGTTCCGTATGTAACTGTATTTAATTGGTAGTCTTGTACCGGCTGATCCGTGTTTGAGCGCCACAGAATATGTTAAAAATGTCTATCACGAAAATCGACGAGAATCTGACGATACATTCTTGTTATATCTGCTGTGAAGACTAAAGGATATGATTGCCATTGTGAGATCACGACATAAAGATCTGATTGAAGCTTAGGTCCCTTTAGAGTATGATCATTTAATGAAGTACCATTAGAAGTCTTACAAGAAGCATTAAAAACTACTCTT
Organism: Copidosoma floridanum; assembly: GCF_036245765.1. Classification (NCBI taxonomy): domain Eukaryota; kingdom Metazoa; phylum Arthropoda; class Insecta; order Hymenoptera; family Encyrtidae; genus Copidosoma; species Copidosoma floridanum. Next base: position 2,027,617 of record NW_028321893.1, read on the forward strand.
AACTTTGTCGTCTGACTCTGATCTCGGAACACTGAGTGGTGGGAAAGATATACAATGGGAGTAATTTGTAAGTCATTTTGCTTTGCCACACTCATATGGCCTAACAATTCATACTCTTGCATAAATTCAGAGTACATTTGTTTGTGGACTGAATTTTTGTTCAGCTTGGATTCACTCCTGATAAGAAGACGCTCTGCGATGTAACGAGACTCCCCTATTTGAATAGGGGGTTGTGAGCGAAAAGGGATACGAACAACGTACCTACCATCTCGATTTCGTGAGTGGCTTTCAACGAAATGAGACTCGCAAAGCTCGTCCTCTGGAGACATAATCAATTTCAAGGGTACACTCTCAGATTCCTAAAACCGCCAAATAGAAGTATTCAAGTTTTCGAGCACCGCTGAGTGCATCACCTGCATAGTCTGCTCTGGCGAATTATTCGAGGGATTGGTCTTACCAAAGACCACCCAACCTAAAACAGTCTCTTGAGCAACCGGCTTATTTAACTTTCCTTTTTTAATATTATTTAATAAGATAGAACCACAAAGATCGACACCTATGAGAAAATGAATGTCGCTACCATCGTTGGGATCGTCAGCGAGAGGGAGGTTAGTCAAGTGAGCATAATTTGAAAGAGATGTATGTTTATCCGGTACACAAGCAGAAATTTTAGGAATGATCAGCGCTTGAGTTTTGAAGGTGGCAGTGCCTGATTGATGACAAAGAGTCAGGTTCATGGCGTTACATGAAGACCCTGTTGAGACACCACCCAGCCCCTCCAAACTCACAGTCACCTTAAGCCGTTTTGCGCCGAGAAGTGATGCAGCCTTTTCTGAGACGATGGAACAGGTTGAACCTTGATCGAGTAAAGCGCGAACTTGAATTTTTCGACTGGTGTCAGCAGTAAGCCACACCTTTGCAGTAGCAAGAAGAGTTTTACTAAACCTTAACGGCGGAAGAGAAAGCATAGAGGTTTGAACAAAGTTGGAAAAGACCTGGGTACCTGACCCTTGCTCATTCTGCATTTTACCATCGACCGTGGAATCACGATGAAGCATTGTGTGGTGGTTTTTATTGCACTTTCTACACAATACTTTGCTCCCACATTCCTTATTTTTATGTCCTTTCGCTAGACAATTTGAACAGAGTTGGAGGGATCGCACATAGTCATAACGTTCAGTCACAGGTACTTCTTTGAATTTTGGACATTGATAAATTTTATGATCTTGACTACAAACATGGCATTGACCATTCGGTTCTGATACAAGATAAGAATTTGCAGCTAGTGTCTTTTGCTTATTGTTTTTGAATTTGGCCTGTGACTGCACGCTGCCTGGGCTTGCTTGAGAGTTCATTGATTTGTTCGATGACTCAGATTGATTAAGATATTCTAATACCCGTATTCTTTCAACTAAAAATTTATCAAATATGTCATATGTAGGGTTGTCTGAGGTAGAAGCAATACTCACCTCCCAATCTCGCTGAGTTTTCGAATCAAGCTTTTCGGTTGATAAATGAATGAGAATGGCGCTGTAATGTTCTGTGGGACAACCTAAATTTTGAAGCGCGGATAAGTTACGTTTAACAACATTTCGTAAATTAAGGAGATTAAACGCAGATTCCTTTTTAAGAGGTTCGAATTTAAAGATTTTAGAAAGATGCGCATTTGTCGCGGCAAGCTTATTTGAATAACGATTCTCAAGCAACTCCCATGCAGTATTAAAATTCCCATCCAAAAGTTGAACATTACATACTATTTCATTCGCTTCCCCCTTAATGCATGCTTTAAGATAATGCAATTTTTCAATATCCCTTAAAACTGAATTAGATTTCACTAGAGCTTCAAAAGAGTCTCGAAATGCAGCCCATTCCGTGAATTTACCAGAAAAATTAGGAATGCTCAGCTGCGGTAGTCGAACGTTAACATCTGCTGAAGGTGACCCTCTGTTGGCGATCTGATGCTGGTTGGAAGGATTCGTCGGCTGGGCTGATGCAGCATGCCACCAGATAGCCAGCTGGTCCTTGATGTTGAGATATTCAACTTCGATGGATTCGAACTTGCGTTCCTTAAAATAACTTCTCTGCTGTTGATCAACTCGAGAAGCTAGTGCTTGAATTTCTTTGTTGAGAGCAGTGCATTCGTCCCAGCACTTGCTAACATGGTCTGCTCGATTATGTAAAATCGGCACAATTCGATGGTCTGGATCAAGCATACGAGCGTAAGCGATCGCACGCTGTAACGTTGCTATAGCGACGTCTTGGTCTGTATATAAAGCTTCAAGCCGCACTTGCATTTTTTTTACTTCTTGTTCAGTTATTATGAATAAGACTCAAAACTCACGAATTTGCACACAACAACTTTCACGTTTTCGAAAAGCACTAACTGAACCAGTAAACGGACAATCGCCGCACACGCAATTGGAAATAGTCGATGTTAATAAAGCACAATGAAAAAAAAACTACGCACGCACGTGTTTTGATATGTATATGTGTATACTGCTTTATCGACGAAAGTTCTCGAACCATCGTGCGATTTTATACACGGCGGCTGGACAAGATGGCGACGTGAAACAAAGGAATGTTCTGGAAGCGTTCACCTACAGCAAAAACGGACACCTATGGGTGTATACACTCCCGAGAGAGAGAGCGCGAGAGAGAAACGATGAGAAAGGCGAGTTATTTTGACTAACTCCGCCCTTTGACCTTGAATGCCTCAACGTCGGCCACGCACCGACCTCTGAGAAGACGAGACGACAATGTAGCTCCCTTTAACCACTATCTCTGGGAGGTGGCTGACACTTGCTTACTCTGATACCTACAAGTAAGTCCTTGAAGCTTTATGCACTGCAATCCTGGCAGAATCGCCACTTGTTTGGGATTGAATGTCTTGGAGAGGTAGGCCACTAGGTACTAGTGGGCAGCGCACAAAAGAAATCTTGATGTGTGTATGAAATTATAAAACGTATTTATTTGTTCATGTCAATATTGAGCACACTACTTTACACAGAACGTGAAGAGGGGCATTAAACACTTTAGGTATCTACTTCATATTGAGAATCACACACACAAACACACTGTCGTCGACAAGATGCACGCGCGATTTCATTTCACGAACGTGCGAACAGCTCAACGGGTCTGAGCGAAGAGAGTCAGCGAGTTCATCTCGTGCAAACAAAGCGTCAAAGTACAGACGCAGCAGAGAGAGAGAAAAAGGACGCTATCAACCACCGCGAGCAGACAAACAAAAAACGCACGCACACATGCATAAAACGAGCATCAGCGCAGACTACTCGATCTACAGGGATACCCTTTCCTTACACCCAATCCCTAACATACCGACAGTAGTTAGAGGCGCATGCTGCCATCTGTAGGCTGGCATGAACACGTAGTACATACACACACTTTGAAACACCATCTATGAAATATACTTTTTCATCTTGTTCACAAATAGTTTTAAAAATTTTTCTTCGATCTTCATTTAAGTTTGTGTACATTATATCAAACATTATTTTACTAAAAGATATTCTCTCAATGTTGCAATTATTTATATAGTTGCTAATGGTTGGTGTCGGTAAACTAAAAGACTCACATGATTTACCTTCTGATACCATTATTTGATTAATACGTAGAAGAGCACAATTATTATTATCATTATCGAAGCCTTCCGTAAAAAAATTTTTTTAATTCATTCCATATTTTATCTTCTTGAATGTTTTCTCAAATTGAAAACCAAGCAAAAAATTGTCTTATCTGGTATGGAAACATAATTGTTATGGCTTCTTCAAAAATATTGTTGATTTCAAAATCATGTTTTATTAAACCCATTGCAACTGCAGTCTTCCTGAAATTTTTATATGTTATTTCATTATGTTTTTAACGTCTTCAAACGATGTAGCCCCATGTAATTTAATTAAAATAAGCTATTCAAATTTGAAAAATAAAAAAGTCAAGGATAAATAAAAATAAATACACAAAAATTGTAAAAATGTATTTCTCATAAAATATTTAAAAGTTGGGGGTTGGCACGCACTACTTACAGGGGCGCGTGAGCATCACTAATATATATATATATATATATAAAAATGAGGCATTCTTTGTAATATTTACCCCCCCTGCTGTCCAAAAATGGAAGCAGCTAAAAAATTATAATAAAACTATTCTGTAGCTTAAAGCCTGTAGTAAAAGAAAAAGAGTAGCTCTTTCCAAAAATACAAAAGGGCGGCTGATGGTATAACTCTGACTGTCAATGCAGACCGAAAAAAAGGTAAAATGAGAAAATATCTTGAAATCTTATCAAATTGCAAGCCCAAAAAATATGTTAATATGTTTTTTTTTGGTTGTTTTAGTAAAGTTAAGCAAATGCGTTTTAGTATAAGGTCATATTTTGATTCTCACCTCAAAAAACAGCAGTAAATTGTATTTTTGTGTTAAAACGTGCTATGTAGCCATTGAGATAAGTACAAGAATACTTTTTTCATGCGAATCACCTTAAATAAATCTTAATTCAATAAGGTCATCAGTCTGTTAGATAACAAAATTTGTCCGTAACCTATATAAACAGTCATTGACGTCTATTTTGCTAGTATAAGCTTTAATTATCGTACTAAGATAAGTCACATTATGAATTTCGTATGAGACGAAGTGTGAAAATTTAAACAGTTAGAATATCAACAAGACACATAAATAAATAATACTTATTAAATATTGTACACCCGTACTTTAGAGATCCTTCAAAATTTTCCACAGGATCTTTCGGAATTTGTACTAGAGTAAAGTTTTCTTTACTCAAAAATGGTTACATGGTTAATTGTAATTTGATACAAACAATACTTGAATTATAAAAATATTAAATTTCCAATAGGATTATATTGCTATTAAAATCAAAGTACTATATTTCAATTTAATTAAAGTACTTATTTGTGCTCATTAGATACTACAATATTTACTTAATACATAGAATTTAAGCATACATTATTCAACCATTCACTAAAAACAACAGGGCTTGATCAAGCATTCATTTATATTCAGTATTACGACTTTAGAATTTATTCATCGTAATTTATTATTTTATCTCATTTATCGCCCTAAAGTTAGTGACATAAGTTACACAACAAGTTTTTTATGTGAACCACAGTAGAAATTTAAACTTAAATAAATTTCATGATTACGCGTTGCAACGTTTCTCTCTCAATTCGCTACTAATTTGAGTAAACTTGACATAGGCTTATTTATCACAGTATCAGCTAATTACCAGCACATTGTTTTTTTATTATTTTAGGAAGAAACAGCTGTACAATTAAAAATTAACGAAGTTGGTAAAGTAGAAACCTTAGATAATATATTTAATGCCTTAAGAAAGTTAGATAATTTATAGATTATAGGGAAATTGTTAACTATTTTTTGTCTACGATATCTACAAATTGCTAATTCTAAATTTGAATCATGGAAAAGTCAAATTTTGTATTAAATAAGGCTTTATTGTATTTTCATTCAGTATAATCTAAAATTATATCGTACAATCTTTTTATTCTTTAATGACAATCCAATACCGCCAATGTCATTTGAGAATCTTTTTGATTTTTCAGTATTTCTGGTATAGAAACAGCTGCATTAAATCTTCTTTTTAAACATTTCGTGGACTTACCAAGTTCAATTTGAATAAAATAAAATATTTCAATATTTTTAAAATGATTTTTCGACCATCTAAATAAAGATTCAGGCTTGAGTATTGCTTTTGTTGGCTTAGCCGTTAGGCTAGCTCGATAAGCCTCTCTTTTAAATGTGGTTCTAATTCCATCATACGCACTTTTCTCGTGAGCAGTTTTAGTATAGTGCCATTTTGCTTAAACACCGAAGTCATGCTCATGATTGACGAGATTTAAAATCCGATATTTGTTTTTAAAGTGTTGCTTCACACCATCTGTAATGTAAAATATCTTCTTAATATTCTTCACTTCTTTTTTAATTTCAGGAATTAGTTGCTTTTGTAAAGCGTATACAGCAGCAGTGTCGTGTCTTGTACTATCTGATTAAAAAACACAACTTTTGTGTCTTATTTGGTCACTCTCTTTGAAATAATATATAATGGGAAAAATTGTGCACTGTGCATTATTTAAGTGAAATGCTTGCAAAGCATCTTGCACAATGTAGGAATGATTTTCTGTGCAATCAAACATAATAACTACTTCGTAATTAGAAATATTACTTTTAATTTATTTTATATATTCGGACTGCATTCTAGTGATAAATGAGTACAGCTTGAGTACTTGTAATTTATAACACAGATCGTCGATGAATTTACCAATATTAGATGTTACAGTCAGCAATGTTGCTCTGTCTGTTGCTATGCATGTACTATATTGTAATTGCTCCAGACCAAAAATCCGGAAGGCCTCGGTCAACATACCTGATAACTGTGTAATATGTGGACAACTTTGACAATCATTTAAATAACATTAGTTTGTTGGATTTTTGCAAAGAATCAAACTTAAAATATCTTCGTAATTTTCAATTGGTTTTTCAAAATTTTTTCCCACGTTTACTATATCTATTGCATCTAATTGAAGCTTCACATTCTGATGTATAGTGCAAACATACACGGAATGAGTTTCACTTACTTCTGGTAAAATGCAATGTTTGGGTCGCAGTTTTGCAAAAGCACTAAAACTAATTGAAACATCGGGATGTGTCTCTTTACAACAATTAAATAGTTTTTTTAGGCCAAACATTAAAAGACGTTTCTGAAAATGAGAGCGTTTGTCATCGATTTTAACTGAGAAAACATCTTTCATTTTAAGCATAATTCTACTAATGGAATCCTTATTAAAAAAATTATTTATAGTCATCATATGAGTATCTCATATACGTTTTCGTACTGATGTGATTGTTTCACTAAAAATTCCTCCACTTTTTCTTAGTTCTCTCGCTTTTTTTGCTAAATATTTTGTTGTATCAAAAACTTTCACTATTTTGTTGATACTCCAGGACTCTGGACATAAAGTGAGAATTCGAACTTTCGATGGATCGGTACTTATTAATCCTGAAAACTTATTTTTAAGCTCTTGAAATAGTTCTCCTGTTTCTTGAAAAAAAGGCTTTGAACTATTATCCACATTTTTACAATAGTCGTAAGAATCATTAAGATCGATTTCTGTTGTATCATCACTGTCTATGTCTGCATTTGCACGAAGAGTATCAATTGATCTATTACTTGCACGTTTTAATGAACGCCCCAGTCGACAATTATTACATACATGACTATCGTTTGGCAGATTGGGCTTGTTTTTTAATAAATCTAATGAAATTTTTTTCAAGTTTGAGCCCTTATGTGGCTGTACTCCTTCATCTGTGTACAGATTTATGCTTCGATCACGATGAATCTTATCTGCCGATGTCGAAATCTGGAATTCTCACTTTGTATCTGAAACTGTCGGAGGTCTAATGAAAAATGAAAGACTGTATCGTAATATCGGCTATGGACAACATTATTAGGCATCACCCTTTTCTCCTCCAGTGTATTGTTTTAATTTGTTTTGAGAAAATTTATTAGTATTAATGAATATTAGAAACAGTCGACAAATCTATAAGATGCAGATCGAAGTCAAATCAGAAGTTTAGATATTTAAAAAATGTTTGTACTTATCAAATCCACAAGCATATGATTCTATTTAGAGGACGTTTTCATCAAAATTTAATTATTGCAATACCTAATTCTAATTGTAAATATTAGGATAACCACAAAGTAAATAAAAATTTTAGGCAACAAAAAAAAGGTAACCAATGCAGAACATATATTTTTCTTGTATGTTTTACTCCAAATAACTATTCGCGTTATTCGCTACGTGCACAATTTCGAAGCAGCGCCATCCTAGGGAAAAACGAGAACTATTGGTCTGGCACAGCAGAAGGCAATATTCGCGATATGTTCTTAATACCTATAGAAACACAGTACTCGTACCTCGATAAATACACGAAAGATTCTGTGTTTATTATATAACGAATTAATACAATGTCTTAAGTGGTAATATCCTATGTAAATAACTAAAGATAAAATTTGTACTACAAGCACTATAAGCGCTTGATTATTACTTTAACACAAGTCTGTCTACTGTGTGATACGTGATACGTTTTATTAGTTTGCAATGAAGTTAACACAGACCTCCTCTGACCAATCACAGAGCTCCATTAGCCCTATACCGGCGTATTCACACAGTATGTACACACGTTCATACAATACGCTTAGAGGATCAGGCCCCAGCTGAAAACTCTATGAAATACACAGTATCCAATGTATTTCACTGCGTTTTTTATTGAACATGCCTGAGTAAAATATGTACACATACTACTCATAATTTCATTAAAAATTTAACCCTTAGAATGGTTGTCGATGTATGAACACATAACTTTCTAATGATAGTAATGCTTAGCAGTCTGCTAGCAGAAGACAAACCTATCGTTTAGTTTCACATATTAGCATAGGTATTGCTGCGATCGCTTTTTCAGCTTGTGAGCGTAGCGAGTAGCTGACAGCTTATCTTCGGGCGTCTCTTCAAGTTACACAGTGCTTGCTACTTAAGTATAGAGTAAATCAATGTATGTACATAAAACGGCTATACTTAAGTGATAATCATGGGATAATTTACCGCATTTTTATCAAATCGGGCCTGTAGAATTACATGTACAATCGAAATATATAATTCTGGCGAATAAATCCTGGTTGAGAAAAGTTTGTGTACAGGAACAATAAAGATAACACATGTGAGTTCTTGATTATCGGCGTTCTTTCGTAAAGCTGGCTTGTTTGTAGTTAGCGTGTTGTCAGTTTAGGTACGTGGTTAGTAAATACGAACTAATTCCTCTCATTTAGAAAATAATATATACTCTAGAGTAGTAATACTTAATATAAGTAAATTATTAATTGAGTCCTATTGTTTTTAGTAAATGATTAAATAATGTTTATTTAGAAGCTATGTATTGAGTTAATATTTTAGAATCTGATGAGCACAAATGAGTACTTTAATTAAATTAAATATAGTACTTTAATTTTAATAGCAATAGAATACTATTGGAAATTGAATGCCTATATTAATCAAGTATTGTTTATATCAAGTTGAAATTGACCATACAACAATTTCTGAATTGAGGGAACTTTTCTCTAGTACATATACTAAAAGATCCTGCAGGAAAACTTGCAAGATCTCTAGAGGAAAGGTGTATAACATTTTAAAAGTATAATTTAATAATGTGTATGGTTGAAATTCTCACTGGCTAAATTTTTACAGTTTATCTCGTACAAAATTTATTGTGGCACTTATCTTAGAACGATAAATGAAGTTTATGAGGGTGTATCGCAAAAAGCTCATCCATCAGATGGCGCAACGATGTCTAAGCGATTTACGTGGACTATTGTACCTATATATACGATGGTGTTATTTGTCGTCTATATATAGAACCATCTTATATATGGACACACTAGTTCACGTGAATCGCTTAGGCACAGTCATGCCATCTGATGGATAAGCGTTTTGCGAAATGCCACTATACTAGCAAAATAGACGTTAATGACTGTTTATATAAGTTACGGACAGATTTTGTTTTTTTACAGACTGATGACCTTATTAAATTAAGGTTTATTTAAGTTAATTTGCATGGAAAAAATATTTATGTACTTATCTCGATGGGTACATGGAATATTTTAACAAAAAAAATACGATTTACAGCTGTTTTTTAAGGTTAGAACCAAAGTATGACCTTATACTACTCAAATGCATATGCTTAACTTTACTAAAATAATCAAACAAAAACATATGAACACATTTTTTTGGCTTGCAATATGATAAGATTTCAAGATATTTGCTTATTTTAACATTTTTTGCGGTCTTCATCGACAGTCAGAGTCATGCCATCAGCCGCCATTTTGTATTTTCGGAAAGAGCCACTCATTTTCTTAAACTACAGGCTTCAAGCTACAAAATAGTTTTATTATAATTTTTTAGCCGCTTCCATTTTTAGACAGTAGGGAGGGGTAAATATTACATACAATGGCCCATATATATATATATATACGATATACCAGTTATGACCTTTTTGTAGAAATAGCTGTACATAGCTGTACAAAGCTATACATAATTATCAAAAGGCTATACATAGCTTTAAACACACTATATTAAGCTATGTATATCACTTTTAAGGCATGAGACTTTATTTTCAAAATTTTAAACAGTATATACTTGTAACCGTTTTTGACTTAGATGTCCAAACCAGCTACACTAAATATATATAAAGTTTTTTAATGTATTATGGTTCGGTTTTGACTTTTAGTTCTAAAAACTGATACATAATTGCGTAAAGTACGATATTATAGTTTCTATGTAACACAAAATCAAAACCTTATACCTCGTTAATTAAAAAACATTTACATTGAACACTCTGGTTTTCTACTATTACAAAAAAGTCAGCAAAAAGTAATTAATAAAAGAATAAAGTGTAGTATATCTAGCAGTTATGCATATTTAAAATAATTTCTCTTTTTAAGATATTTGCTTTTTCTCTGTCATAATTGTTTATAGATTAGTCAAAACTAATAGATCTCCACTACCGCGATATATTCCATGTGTCGATGGTAAAATGGTTATGATATTAGCTCCAATCACTCACGCAATTTTGCATGGTAGTGATAAAATAAGTAATAAAGTAAGGAAAGGTACGGAAATTTTTATTTTCTGGCCAAGTACAGTTCAATAAAAACGATAACTTAAAAAAATTTTTAGTCAATACTGATAAACTTATACTGTCACAATATTTTATAGAATAGTTCAAAATTTCTGACATTGAAGTCCATCAATCTATTAAGTATAGCACAGATCTATGTTAAAAAACCTCATAAAATTAATGAAAGTCTTATGAACAATACTGCTGTACTCAAACTCTTACGACTATCGAGATGTCAGTCACAAGATGGTTACAACTGTAGCTAAAATAACTGATGCAACTATGCGCGATAGCAATAAATTAGTCTTTTGGAGGTATTGGTGGACTGAGCTTCAAGAAGATTCATGAAAACTTATCGCAAAATAGAATCGATCTGTTAAACTCTTTTTTTTTTATGAATTATCTTCACGTACACTAAACTCTATAAATTGGTGATAAATCAGTTATAATTATGGTCAGAGTAACACATACAAATAATGAATAACAGCAACTGATGAAACTCTTAGACGTTAAAGTGCAGCAAAAAATAAAAAATTTTTCAATACTTTATAAAAATAAAGTTATCAAGGTATGAAGTTTTTTTTAAAAACTGATGAACCTTCCAGCTAACAATTTCTACAGGCCTGTCATGAAATGGTCATAGCTGCGTCTAAAGTTACTTTAAAAAAGCTTTGCGAAGTTTTTTTACGTATTATTAAGTGATGAAATAAATTCTTCCTAAGTTTAATGTTACGAAACTAGTGCTTTACCACTATTACGATTCCTTTTTGTGTTGGCCATACTCTAAAAATAATTTTGCCGGATCAACCTACACAGAAACGCACAATAGGCAATTTCTTCGCTTTCGCTTAATCAGTATCTTTTCAAACGCCCATGCCGATATGAATAACAAAATTTGTTGAGAAAATGAAGTGACAGTTTTTTAATCAAATTAGACTATGAATTTTATAACATCCTTTATCATTAAAAAATAAGAAGCTTAAGAATTAATAAAGATCTTGATTAGGTAACTTAGATACTGTTTCGTTCGAAAGTAAAAAAACTGTATTTTTACAGTCGCGCAAATATCAGTCTAAAAAGAGTCATGAATGTAGGAAAAGTTTATTTAGCAATTATCTACAATTGAAATGATTTCTCTAATTATAACATTCAAGTGCAAGAAGCATCAGACAATTTCTGGTTCGTTTATTTAAAAAAAAATTTGTTCGTTTAACTTTTTTTTACGAAATTAATGGACCTTCACTATTACAATATTTGATTTGTCGGTCGAAAAAGGTTCATAACCTTAGCAACAATTACTCGAGCAAATTTCCATAACGCTTATCCGATGTACTTTTCAAATTTCAATGTGGCAAACGATACAAAATTTTTAATTTTCTTACACAGAATCCTACAATAAAAATAATTATTTGAAAGTTTTTGAACTAGACTGATGGACTTATACTGTAACGACATTTCATAGGATGGTTAGAAAATAGTAATAACCGTTGTCAGAATAACTCATGCCAGAATGCATAACGGCAATCATTTAAACTTTCCAAAATTAAAGCCTGGCGAACGATTAGGTTAATCTCAGATCTATATACATATTGAAAAATAAAATGAATTTGGTAAAGGTTTAATTTTAAATAATGATATACTCAAACTATTACAATTTCCAGATGTCCATCAAAAAAATTATAACTGTACTCGAAGTAGCTATTCAGTAGTGCGTGTTAGCGATAAATTAACCTCTTAGAAATATTGGTACAAAGAGATACAAAAAATTTTTAAAAACGTACCGTAGAACTATGTCAATATGATATTAACATTGTTGATATATGTAAAAAGGGAATTGTTTGCTAATAGCTTCTCAAAAAAAACTGATGAACCACCACTATCACTGTGTCTTATGTGTCGTCCATAAATTAGTCATAACTGGTGCTTCATAAACTTATGCAACTTTGTATAACGGCAAGTAATTAAAACATTTTGACCTTTATATGCGTCAAACGATACAAAGTTTTCCATTTCCTGAATTGGCATCATAAAACAAGAATGATTGTTGGAAAAAATTTCTTATCAAACGTCATGAACTTATACTGAAACGATATTTCATAGGATGGTTTTAAAATAGTCAAACTTAAAGCTAGAGTGACCTATGCTTTAATGCATAACGGCAATTATTTTAACTTTATAACATTTGAGCCCAGGAAACCAATAGGTATAGTACTAATTTTTTTTTTTTAATTAAATCAATTTTTTACAATACTGATGTATAAAATCTCTTTCGTTTTTTTTACACATCGGTCTCAGTATATTCATAACTGGAACCACAGTAACTTATGTACTAATACATGATAAAATAAAAATAATGAAGCCAATTTTTTAAGATGTTGGTGCTGGGAGCTTCAGGAGAGTTCTTAAAACGTATAGCAAAAAAAGATGAATATGTCAAACTTTTTCTTGCTCATAAAAGTAAGTGACTTCTGCTTGAACAGTAATACATAGAATAGTTATAATTTAGTGATTACTGTAAGCACATAAAGCTCTGAAATTCATTAATAAATATAACTGACCAAACTCTCACACATTAATACACGCCAAACAATAAGAAATTTTCTTACACCTCATTAAAAGACTTTTTTACAAAACTAATTCACTCTGTAGCTGAAAAAGTTTGTAGGTCTGTCTTAAATGGTAACAACTGTATCTCAAGCGACTCGTGTAGTGAGAGTATATTGAGTAGTTATGCATACTAACAATTTTTTTCTATACAGGATGTTCTTGTGCAGTATGCAATAGAAAAAGAGAAGGTTCATATACGAAATTAAGTAATCCTCCATTGACAGTGTTTTAGACGAAACTGACGGACCTCCTATTTCGCAATATTTAATGTATCCGTCAAAAAAATAGTCATATCCGTAGCTTACTTAACTTATGCAACCATGCATAACGCCAATTGTTTAAACCTTAAGATAACTAAATGTATTAAGCAATACAAAATTATTTGTTTTGTAACACGGTATCATGCAATAAAAATAATATTTTTTTTAATTTTTCATCGAATCTTTTAGAAGATTTTTTTACCATATAAATGTACTTATACTTTCACAATTTTTTAGATGTCAGTTACAAAACACTCATAGCTTTAGCCAAAGATCTGAACAATTTTTTGACCGCATGGTAAATGATAGAAATAGTTTTGTTAACTTTTTACCGCCAAACAAGTAGATTTTAACTTTAACTCATGCATGATGGCAATAAATCAAGCTTTTGGATGTATTGGTGCGGTGAGCCTTATACGATTTCATATTCATGTATCACATCAAATGATTAATAAGATAAACTTTATTTCTTTGAAAACTGGTTGACCTCAACTCAAACAATTTTTGATAGAACACCTAACAGCTGGTGATTACTGTGATAAGAAAAAGTTCTGCAATTGATGCACAACGGTAACTTATCAAGCTCTAGATATCTAAGTAAGGCGAACAATGCAAAATCTCTCTACACTTGTTGAAAACGTTATTAGTATGATTTTGAGAGTTTTCCTTTAAAAAAGATTAACTTTGTAGATGATAGCTTTGGCAGGTGTGTCATCAAAGAGAAATGACCGAATCCAAAGAGGCTTATGCATCAAAACATAATGGTACTTAATCGAGCTTCCAGCCACTCCAGTGCAAAAACAGCTCTGAACTATATTTTGACCGCATGTCAAATAATAAAAATAGTTCTCTTAAATTTTCTTTTTAGCAAACAGGAAGTCTTTCACTTTTGCCCTTTTTTCAAATCCGTCGTAATATCACAAAATTATAGTCCGAATAAACTACGTAATAATGCATGATGGCAATTTTTTTCCTTCGTTCAGGCAGTATTTTATCGAGAGTTTAAGTCCATGTGATAGAAAAATGTGGTGAAAAATAAGGTGACTGTTTTAAACCCTAACTGACTTATAAATATAATAATATTTTAGAACAGAAGAAATTCGTAAGCTGCATGAGGAAAAATAGAATTTTGAAATAATATACTTCCAGTGTAATTTATTAAAAGTGAAAGATTAACAATTCTACGATTTCGTAAATGGTTGTCATCAGAAAGTTATGACTGTAACTAGAGTATATTAGTCAATTATGCATGATTGCAATCATGTTTAATTAATGACGTTTAGGGGCATAAAGCATTGAAAAATTGTTCGTTAACACTTTTTTTAACAAAACTGTTGGACCTCTAACATGATGATGTATTAGGTGCCAGTTATACAATGGTCATAACCGTAGCTGACCTTCTCTTAAACGATATTTAACCTAGATTGACATTTTCTTAAACGATATTTAAAAGCACAGATATAAACTTGTCATAACTTTTACCACATAAATCTCGGCAATTGACACTTAACAGTGACTAATCCAACTCTTAGCCATATAAGTAAGGTAAACTTAGCCATTTAACAAAGGCATATAATAAGAACTTTTTTACACCTGTTGAAAACGTTAATATTCTGGTTTAAAGATATTTTTTTTTAAGTTGAAAACTTTTTAGCTGTTTACTTTTGCAATCTGTCATCAAAAAGTCATAATTATATGTCTATAGTTACTTCTGAACCGATGCATAATGGAATTTGATCAAGATTTCAGACATTTAACTTTAAAAAGAGCTGTGAACAATTTTTCGATGGCGTGACAAATAATACAACTAAAACTCAAGAATTTCTTATTCCAGAACAGATAGACTTTAACTAATTATACTTCCTTACATACGTCATGATAATATGATGATAATATTATAAACAAAACCATAACCCAAACAACCTATAATATTAAGCCTAATAGCGACTTTTTTCCCTAAATTAAATCAGTATTTTATCAAAAGTCCGAGCCTGTATTATCAAGCAATTTATAGAAAACAATGGTACAGTTTAAAATTTTAATAAGTCAATGAATGTTTTAACATTTTTGATCATCAAAAAATTGTAAGATGCTTTTAAATTAATAACAACCTTGGATTAGTTATTTAAACACTGCTTTATTCAAAAGTAGAAGACTCACAATATAACAACTTCGCAAATGTCAGTTCTTATCAAAGAGTCTTTTCTGTACCTAGAGTATATTCAGTAATCATGCATTGTTTTAATTATTTTCTAAATAGGATATTCTTGTGTGGAATGCAAAAAAAAGTAAAGGTCCATATAGAGAACTGAAAAGTCCTCCACTTACAGTGTCTTTAACGAAATTAATTGACCTCTAATATCATGATATTGAATGCGTTAGTTAAAAAATGGTCATAGCCGTAGTAAAATGAACTTATACAACCTTGCATAGCGGCAATGATTTGAACCTCTAGATAATTTAATGTGACGAACGATATGAAATTTATTGCTTCCTTACACAGTATTATACAATGAAAATAATATTTTTTAAAAATTTCTAACAAATTAAGATCGATGAATTTAACTAATTTTTTCTAACTGACTGACCTTTACTCTAACTAAATTTCATAGTACACTCATAAACTAGCCATAACTCTAAATAGAGAATGCTCTGTAATTGACGCATGACGGCAAATTATCAAACTTAGAAATTTTTCAGGCAAACAAAAAAAAAATTTTTCTACACCTGCTGAAAAAGTCTATATTCTTGTTAATATTATTTTTTACAAAAAAGGTTAACTATGTAGCTGATAACTTCTAAGCGTCTATCACATAATGGTTATAACCGTGTCTGAAGTTACTTATGCATTAATACATAATGTATTTCATCAAGCTTCCAGACATTCCAGTGCCAAAGACGCTCTAAACAATTAAACCACATGTCTAATAATAGAATTAGCCCTTTCAAAATTTTTTTTAAAAATATTTAGTTTTCTGACTCTTTTTCTTTTTAAAGTCTGTCATGATATATAAAAAACTACAGCCCGAACAATCTATAGAATACAGCGTAAAGTGATTTCTTCTCCTACGTTAAGGCAACATCTTATGGAGATTCCGATTCTGTACTATCAAAAAATATACTGAAAAATTAGGAACAGTCTAAAACTTTAAGAAATGCTTATACGTTAGAAGATTTCAAATGTAGAAAAATTTTAAGATGCTTAAAAATAGATAACCATTTTGCATGAGTTACTTCGAAACTGTTACATTGAAAAGTAGAAGACTTACAATCTAACAACTGTGCAATATCCTTTTTTTAATGAGTCATGACTGTAACTAGAGAACATTTAGCAATTATTCGTAATTGCTATTCTTTCTATGTCAGACATTTTACCTCTAAATGCGACAAAAAAATTGAAGATTTATTGATCAAAATAAGAAATCCTTCATTGATAGTGATTGTAACGTAACTAAAGGACATGCAATATTACGATATTTAATGTATCAATCAAAAAGGCTTATGTTTAGAGGATATTCTTGAATGCTTGAATGCGTAGCCTGAGGTAGTTCTAGTGTAAATTATCACAGAAATTGTTTAAACTTTCTGACATCTACTCCCGATAAGCCATTATAAGGTATAGCAGAGATCTTCTTGAAAAGGTACTATGGTAAAAAATATTTTTTACATTACTGATCTGGTTAAATTTACACAGTTTTTAATATATAAGTCACAAAATATTAAGATTTGTAGCCAAAGAAACTAATGTACTGATGCGTCAATGCAAAAAATTCAACTTTCAGAGATACTGGTGTAGGGATCTTTTTGAGATATCTTAGAAACGTATTGCAGTAAGAGATGAATATGTTGAATTATTTTTTTTACTGATTGATCTTCACTTGAACAATATTTCAAAGTATACTTATGAACTGGAAATAACTATTACCACAAAAATCTATGCAATTGACACATAACGTCAATTTATCAAACTATTAGCCATATACGTAAAATTGCGTACACTGAAAATAAAATTATGCATCCTCCGCCACAGCACGTGCAAAAATCACACAAAATATCTTAATACTTTTTATCTCAGTCACTTGTGCAGCAGTCACGCAAGTCAGGGGAGCTCACATTTCAGATTTATATGTCAGTGGCACTCGCATCTTAAGGTGTCTGCTACTCATGCCTTCTGTGCATCAGATGCTTCTTGTTTCTTGTGTGCAGTGAAATCAGAGCGTGAATCTTGTTAATATCTAGGCTGACCAATCAATTATCTATTAAATTGTGCGTTACACCACGCACTATACTTTTATGCGTAAGCGTGTTATGAATTTATACCGATTTTTCTTAATGCGTAAGGTAAAGTACCCTGTATTCGGACAAAAGTGTTGTTTGGACCTATATCCAAACAGCAGTGATAATTACATAATTTTTTTACAATTTCTAAATGAAAAAATTTATTTGTAATCTACAGTATCGAATTGATTTAAGATAGTTACAACATATGTCGAATTAATTTTGTAATTCATTAAAAGAAATGTGTTTTCTTACAAATCGAGATTTTTTGTGTTTGGCTGCTGTCCGGAAATTAGATACTACGGTTCAAACTGTACCCCATATTCGGACACACATAATCCAGCAATTCACTAGCTTACAAGTGCAAAGGAATGGTATACGATGTAGTAAGATACAATTATAATTTGTTTTTTGCATTTGTTTAACAAATTGAAGCCATTAAAGTAAAATATAACTGTATATAAAGATCTGCCATAACCACATTTTCTTAATGTTCACGACTGTCCAGATTATGGTCCCTACGTCGTAACGGGACCTTTATTTAGACTATTTAGAAATGCATTGTCCGAATATAGGGGTTTTGAGACTGAATCTTCATAAATATTTTAAACAATGATTACATGGTCACAAAGAACTTTTTTTTTTAAGTGACAGAAAAATTACTTTATTATCTGTATGTCAACCATCTTTTTCGCATAAACAGCTCATTTCTTTGTGAACTTAGAAATAGTGGATTACCTAAAATTATGTGTCCGAATAGAGGGTACTTTACCTTATATTGTTATGTAGCTTTCTTGAAATACCCCAATAGCGTTGCTGCTGTACCATGCAGTTTGCTCAACACGTACACCATACGACTTGTGCAGCTACTGCCCAAGTCTCACGCAGCAACAGCACAAGTCTTGGGCCGCTTCTGCTTTAGTGTGAGCGAGGTAACAACTGCCCTACCTCTAGTTGAACAGGTACACTATTTTTTTTTTCAAGGATTCTATGGTCTTGGGGTGCACACGAAGGAAATAGTCGAGGAACTAGTATCAACGTCTTTATTAATGCAAAAACAAGAGAAGAGCCCATCGCGTGTGTAGGACCTTCGTCCTTGGAGGTTCCAGCTAGAGAGAAGGCTGCTTCCAGCATCCTATCTGCTTATCGCTTTACTCTCTCCCACTACAATCATCTGTAGTAGGCCCCAAAAAGAGGGGGCACACGTACGTCTAGCTATGATATCGTACGTGACACGTCCGAGGCCGCGCCGCTATCGTCCTTGATGGCGATTTCCCTTTTTAATTTACATATTTATGCTAGAGTAATGTTCGTGTAATGTTGTTTATATTGTATGTGAGATTTCTAACATAGGAGTAAAAAGGTGAAGAGAAAAACGAACCTGTCCTTGTTCCTCCTTTACACGAATTCGCCAAATTGTTTTTTTTTGTGTAAACATTTATTGTTTTTGTTCACGCTCTCCTTCCTTTATAATATAGTGTAATATTGCGAAATTCTCATTTATAAATTCATAGAGTGTAATAATCTTCAAGTTATTTCTACTAATTATTAACTAAATATTTAATCCCACTGTATGTTATCCATGTTAAACTTGTAAAATATGGCATCACAGTATGTTATATGTATCGTATAATATTAATTATTTTTCTACTGTTGATTCGATCATTTTTTTAATGTTTTTAATTCGTGTTATTGTTACAGTTGGCTGTGCTACGAGCCTGTTAGATATTTTTACATAATGCATTTTTGTTCGTAAATATGGTAACTTAATTATAATAAACAAACGTAACCTAGATTTATGTATGTATACAAAATTTAATTAAAAATTTTTACCTTTTTTTTATATATATATATCCTCTTATGCACGAGGACGTTTCGTTTTTTCAGCTGCCGGAGGTGCACTTCTGACCGCTACGCGTACTTGGTTTTGCGATGCGACTGGTCTTTGTATGGTCTGTAGCATTATTGGTTGCGCTGTCACTGCACCTGCCACTGCGCCTTCGCTTCCGGAACGGTTTCTCTACCTGTAAGCATTCTAGCCAAATTTAGTATTAAGGGGCCCCCCCATTGAAGGAACCCGAACGACCCCGCTGCTGTGCCTAAAGCTATTTCTGCAGCCATCTACGCGTACCCTTCTCAGTTGGAAAATTTTCCTTCCGTTTGACCTACTTCACGTACCCTTTGAACTATGTCCTCTAGTTTAGTACCGATCGTTAATTTATCTTCGGGACCGTGTTCTTGGCTGCCGAGCTCCTGCAGTCCCTCTCTTTTTTTATTACTAAATTTATTAGGCTCAGCAATTCGTCTCCTTTTGTTCCTTTTATCTCTTGTATAATCTTTTTCAAGTTCAGAGTTGGGCCCTCCAGATTAACGACGTGACACTTCCCTATCTCCTGACCCGGTTCAAGTCTGGTTCCTGACACTTGGGCAGTACAGTCTTTTGCCAAGTCTATTACTCCAGCGTGGGACACCTTTATCGTCCCGTGTTTGGTGTGCTCGCATTAAACATGTACCTTTTCTTCCCTTCTAGTGCTGAATGCGTGCTGATTTTTTGCGTGGAGTCGAGTCCAGTACGCCCCCTTTAATTTTGCTAAGACGATCGGACACTCCTCCGGGTTGTCTATTGTTTTTACTAGGATAAGTCGTATCTCGCATGGGTGATCTTTCTCCACTTCTTGCGTCGGTTCTAATTGTGCGCATACGTTTATCTGGCCTAATTTTTTACATTGGTCAACCGCTTGTCGGGATATCGGAGTGAACGTTTTTTCACTCATGCTACTTACTATATATTCGTACGTCGGTTGTAGGTATGCCACCATATTTGTTATGTTAAACCCCTCTTGCACTACGGGTAGCGGCGTTATTCTAAACAGGTCTAATTCTTCCTGCGTTACCAACGGTATTTTAATGTGATATATTACTTTCCTATTAAGTGCTACCGTCGCTATTTCTGCTATTTTCCCTACTTTTTCCTCTGTCATTGTGCCCTCATCTCCCGGAACCCTGAGATCTGGCCTGAACTGACTTACTAGTATTTCTGCCTCCGATATCGTTTTTAAGGCTGCTTCCGGTAGATGCGATATTCCTCGACTTGCCAAATAAATTATATCCGTCGCTGTTTCCAATTTCACTGCTAGTTTATCGGCCAGCTGCTCGAATTCTTGAATTATCTCTGGCATTCTATCATATCCGCTTACTTAATCTGTAAATATTTTAAGCCCTTCTTCTTTAACATCTCCTGCTTTATCCTCATAATTTTTTAATATTTGCATTGTTTGTTCGTGATCACCGAACGCAGAGACTCTTATTTGTTCTTTGAGATATTTCGTTATATCGGTCATACTTGTCAAATTTAATTCCGTCAACTCCCGTATCTTATCCTTGTTAGATTCCGATATCTGCCCCTGGAGTACCTGTACTGTCTCTACTTGGCTGCGAACTTCCTGCCCTACTACTGCTCTGTACGCTGTTTCGATACCTTGCAGCGCTTTTATGGTCATGCGAGTAGCCATTCTTATGCGATTTCTGCAGGCATCTTGTTTGCTTATGGTTACTCTGCATTTCATTCCACCTGCTTGCTTGCTTTCGCAAATGCATCCGTTTCTTCGATTCTTTGATCCCAATCTACATACCATATAATTTTCAAAGTAGACGCAACTGATTGTGCCTGCCCCAAATTTTCCACTAGTATCCCCGGATTCTTCTCAAATAGCTCTACTTCTCCTGGTTGCTTTCCTATCGGAGTGGCTTCCCCCCTAAAATATAGAATAGATACTTTCTCTTATGATACCTACATTTTCCTTTTTGTAAATTAATTCCCAGATTATTTGAGAGAAACGGAGAAAAAGAGTAGAAGAAAAAAAAAGAATTCCTCGGAATGTCGCTATTGTACGGCTCCTGATTACCCCTTCTGAATCCTAATATTTCGTACCAGCAGTGTTAATCTCCAAAGCAATGATTTTTAAGGACGGATAAGATCGAACTTTCGCAACTAAAGTCGGGAATGTGGCTCTACTTCTACATGTTTTTTTTGTATTTCCTTATTCTCTACATTTAACTAATATTTAAGGAGTGCTTCTTGACCGAGGTGTTTGTATGAGTATATATATGTATATGGAGTACATTAACAACAGGAAGACGCATGTGGTACTGCGGATCGGCAATTGTTACTCATGCTGTCCCTGTAAGTTTTCCTTGTTTATTATTCCCATGCTAATTTTCCCCTTTTTTTTTTTATCGAGAGAAGTGGGTAGTAAAGATTTTTGGATAGTTTGGCTTTTATTTTGTCAGTGCTTACTTTGACTTTGTAGTGTCAACTTCGCTACTTGATTTCCAGTGATGTTTGTATTTTCCCTTGTGTCCTCTATACGTGTTGGATTTGGCGTTATTTTCTCTACTTTTCTTATTATGTTGTTATTTTTGTACTACCCTGCAAAAATGGCGTTTTTTTCTGTGAATCTGGTTGATTTTTTGCGCTGGCTGCGTGATTTTTCTAACCTACCGTGCGATAACATTCATGTTACCAGATTTGCGGCAGTCGACGGTGGTGTATGATCCATCCTTGAAGGTTCTGTGATGGAAGATTTTCTGGGGTGCTGCAGCTGCTTGCATGTAAGTACCATCTTCTCTTTTTTTTCAGTTAGTTTTCCTGTACCTAGATACACATGTATACATCTGTTTAATTTGCTTTCTCTTACAGTCCATCGCATTGTTTATTTGCCGGTGAGTGCCCTACGTCAGACGTACCCGTGGGGCTCAAGTCGTGGTGCTTGAGGGGCCTGAAGTTCTGGCCACTATCACTTGTCCAACCCACAGTGCGGTACGTATTACGTTACTTTCTTAACATTTGACATTGCTTTTGAGTCTCTCAGTTAAAAATATTTTTTTTTTTTTCTAGCTGGGAGCGAGATTGGTCGTGAACCCATACGGGTTCTTCTCTCTTCCCCTCCCTCTTTGAGAGCCGTACTGCGAACCCACTGTAACGCTTTGGAGCACGGGGCCTCGTACGTCATAGCCGTTGGTTGTACGTGCCACAGTACGTTTATCGTGGTGGTGGTTAATATATCAGCCTCCGACCAATACGGTTCTTCGCTAGGAGGGCGGCCCGTTATACGTGTAAGGCCTCTCTTATTCGTTACACTTGTAAGAAAAATCTTATGATTCGTATTAATTTTTCTTTTTTCTTTTGCAGGTCGAACAGGGAAACAACGGACTGTTTACCATGACAACGCATAATCCGCCCGCGGTTTGCACAAGCTGTAATTGCACTTCCAGCAATCGGCCCGCACCGCCTAGTCTGAATATGTCCCCACTGGTGGATGGATTCCGGAACTTGGTTGTTGATCGTCTCCCTCGGGGACGAGGATGAAAACGCAGGAGGGAGCGTACTTAAGGCGTGACCCACGAAAGACAGAGAAGGAGAAAAAATAATTAAAAAAAAATTACTTAAATAATAAAAATAATGCTTGGATTCACATATGTAAAAATAAAACAAAATTGTAGTAAAATAAGCGACTTGCAAGTATTGTTTTACCTTTCTGCATGCCCCCACGTCTTTCTGTATATATATATATATATATATATATATATATATATATATATATAAATTTATGTAATTTTTAAGCGTGAATGTAAATAAATTTTTTTTTTTTTTTACAGCTGCAAAAATCCGTGTGAATTGTAAAATTGAGATAGTGGCCAGTCTTTTGGACCAATTTTTTTTTTGGGGCCAAGTATAGGTACATTCACCTTAATATCCAAAAAAAATTTTTTCTTTTTTATTTTTTTTTTTTTTTCAATTATAATTATATGAAATAGCGCCACATGCCACTCTTATGTTTGCTTAGACAATTGAAAAAAATAGTAGTCAATATTCTCTTGTTCTCCATTTTTCATTGTATTTTCGCGGTGCATCCGGGGGCTGCGAAAATTTAAGCGAAGCTTGTGGTTTAATTTTGTACTTCCGCATTCCTTTTCTGTATTCGCAATTTCTAACGGGGCTTCTACCACGCAAACTTTAGCTATGTTATTCAAGTGGAATATTTTCACCTTGTCCTTCCTCTGAAGTTTAACATTTTTTTCGCATAATCGATGCCAGTTTTTTCGTAAGGGCCCTCATATTGGGCGTCGAATTTTCCTTTCGACGGTGCTTTTAACACATAAGCCATTTTTTCCTCGAGGTAGTATCTCGTATTTCATTTGCGGTCGTAGTAATATTTTGAGCGGTATTTTAATTATTACGTCCCTAAGAGCCTTGACACACTTCTTAATATTCGATTTGAGCGCTGCTTCCTCAAAATACTCCTTTACGTACATGTTTAAAACCGTTACCTTTCTGTCTTTAGTACTTTTATCTTCACCTACGACTTTCTCCTCGTTGTTAATGCGCGTCGAATTTATGTACCCTCTTTTATGTAAAGCATCTATTGCTTCCGTATTGGGTACCGCTTCCGTTACCGTCATAACAGCCAGGTTTTCGAGATACCTAAAGGAATGGTCTTCAATTTTGCTTAATTTTTGGCACAGAGGTGGGTTTTTCTTCTCTTTTAGTGCCCATGGCTGTCTCTCATTTGGCAGGCATGTTCTGCACACCGTCTATTTTTCCATCGATGGAGAGTGTGTGACTGAGTTAGTTTTGTTCTCGCTCTCTGTTTCACATAATGCGTTATTCAATTTATTAATCTGCCCTACCTCTCCTTCCATCGTAGTTTCAGAGCTTTTGTCATCGCTGTTAGTGGGATGGTTGTCTCCTTCCCCTTCTTCTACACGCATATTCGTGTTCGTCACTCCATCGGTGGGGTTTTGCTCTGTTTCTAATTGACTTTCTTTATCCCTTCCCCACTCACGTTGGTTTGTTTCTCCATCTCTTCCTGGCTCACTCGCATGTTCTTCCCGCCCTCCACAACTACTTCTGTCATAGTTATGTGAATGATTGTTTGACTCGGTAATAGAATTTTGTACTAGGGGCACGTAATGAGCATTCTCGCTGTTACCTTCCAGATGCAAGTGGCCAACCCCTCCTTTCTCCGTTGCAATATAGTGCGCATAAATATAATTTTCCCGATTTAACTTGAGGTGTACACACACGTTCTTTTTGAATTCTTGCAAAAAAATGTATATACATTCCCCATTTCCATATTCTGTACGCGACATTAGTATATTTTCTGTTTCTTCTGGCTCTCTACACTTCTGTAGGTATTCTGAATTTTTTAATATCATTCTCAGCTCGTCCGTCGAGAGATAAAAGTTAAATAAAAAAGTTATGCTATAAAATAGCCAATTCCCCGCGGGTCGTACGGTAGTCTTGGCACTCTGGTTCCTTGTCTGCCTCTGTTGTTGGAGCAAAATTTGTTTCCACGCTCACTGAGAGCTCCGCTGACCTAAGTTCTTCTTTTTCCGTGTTTTGTGCCGTTGTACTATTCGACGTTTGTGGCGTATCACAATTAGCTATTATTATTTCTTTCAAAGGGCTCAATATTGTCGGCGTAATCAAAAAATTCGGCTTTTGTCTGTTTAATGTATCCAGTTGTCTCTTGCGCAATTTTCGTTTTCTTTCCTCCATTAGTACTGCTGCTGGTGTACTCGTCATTTTTACTCCCTTTGGAACCCCGGTTTTTTCATAATATAACCTTACTTTTCGTCCATTATTCCTTGGAAAATAGGATTTTTCCCTGCCGTAGCGATTGGTCTCGTAATTTTTTCAACTTCATCATCTGATGCATTCGAACTTGTGCCTTCCATTTCCATATCGAGCTTATTTTCATTCTGTCCCTCATATGTTTGTTTTTTCTCTCTCTTTTATTACATTCATAAGTACCGTCAGTGAGCGGCTCATTTGCTGTATGCTCATACTGTGGTGTCTCTCCTTCACTATCTTCTTCCTTTGATCTTTCTCGTGCTTGATTGGCTCTCTCCAACGCTTTGACACCTCTGCCTTCAAAAACACCTTTCCCAAATGTTACAATGCTTCCAGCTACCTCGTTTGCTTCCGTTAACTTTCGGGTGCCTTTCACTCTCCTTGCCTCTTTGGCCGCCAAGCTTGCTTGTATCAGCTGCCAGCCCCAATCACTGAGTCCCGTACTGTGATTTTCTGACTCGCTATTCATTATAACTGGTGTTCCACAGTTTACAACAATAATGTCTTTTACCGAAATCTTGTTGCGTTCCGTATCTGTTTCTGTTTTTAAATTGCTTACTATAATATTTTTTTTTGGGTGACCTCTTTTTTTCACAATTTTCTTCATTTTCCTGCTTAATTTTCCGCTTATTCCTACTTTTTCCTTGGATTCGGAATCTCTCTCACCATTAGCTTGACCATCCATTTTTGTTTTATATTTATTTCCTTTCCATCCATCAAAATTTTGTTTTTTTTCTCTGTACTTTCTTATCTAGATCCTCTAAATCAGAGTAAATAATCTTCCCCCTTTTAGTATTTTCCTGAATACGCTGTTTACGGGTCACTCGTATTTTGAAAATGTGCGCTGGAGGCCCATCGCTATCAGCTAGTCCTTCTTTCTTCTGTTCGTCTGCCTGCTGATACAGTTGTTGGCGTGGCCGCTCAGTGTTTATTTCTCCCTCTCCTATTACTGGATTTCGAGAGAGTGCGTCGGGTGCTTTGTTTGAAATGTCTGGCCGATGTACTACGTCAAATTCATAGCCTTGTAGCTCCTCTTTTAGCCTATTGAATCTTATGTCGGGCTTCTTTGACGTGTGGTAATGTTTTAATGGCTCATGATCCGTGACCACTGTAAATTTGCGCCCAAATAAGAACGGCCGAAACTGTTCTTTTGCAAACGCTATAGCCAACAGTTCCTTATCATACGTTGGGTAGCGTCATTCGCTCCCTCGAAGGCATCGTGAAGCATATTCACACGGTCTATCTTTACCCAACTCACCTTGGCTGAATATTGCTCCCATTGCGTAGTCTGATGCATCTGTTGTGACTATAAAAGGCTTGTCTGGATTAGGTGCAATAAGTACCGGCTCACTACATAATGCGTCAACTAATGTTTTGAAAGCTTGCTCCTGCTGCTCTTCCTATTTGAACTCTGTTCCTTTTCTCAAGAGTTTGGAGAGTGGCTGTGCAACTTTCGCATGATTCTAGATAAATCGTCTATCATATCCGACAAATCCAAGAAATTGTTTGATTTTCTTTGCATTCGTAGGCCTCGGATATTTTCTCGCTGCTTCAATTTTTTTTGGATCTGTTTTCATTTGTCCGTTTCCTACTACGGATCCCAGTACTTTCGCTTCACGCTTCAAAAATTGGCATTTTTTTGGTTCAATTGTCAAGTTTGCTTCCAAAAGCCGCTTTAAAAATCTAATAAAACGCCTCTCGTGCTCTTCGAGGTTCGGAGCAAACACCATAATATCATCCAAATACACTTCGATTTCATGACCTTGTAGACCCGCCAACGCGAGTGACATCACTCTTAAAAATGTATTCGGCGAGTCAGTACACCCCATTGGCATTCTCTTATACTGATAATGACCGTCCGGCCCAGAAAATGCTGTTTTGTGTGCGTCATCCTCATGAATTTCTATTTGGAAAATTCCATGTTTTAGATCGACTACTGTAATGTATCGAGCTGACGCTAAATGCTCGAGTATTTCACTTTGGAATGGTAAGGGATGGCAACTTCCTACAGTAATGTCGTTGAGCTGCCTAAAATCAGTTACTACGTGCCAACGCTTCTCCCCGTCCAGCCCCGCATGCTTGGGTACAATCGACATGCTAAAATTGTACAGCGATTTCAAAGGCTCGATGATTCCTTGCTTGAGCAATTTCTCTATTTCTTTTTTCATCTGTTCCCTTGGCGCTGGTGGGTACCTGTAGCGCTTCGCCGTCACGGGCTTGTCCGTCGTAGTTATGATGCGGTGATTCAATATAAGAGTTGCTTTCAGTGGTTCTCCATCTATGCCAAATACAAACGGATTATACTCTATGAGTTTCCGGATGCTTGATTCTTCTTCCTTGTTGCAACTTAAAACATCAATAAGCTGCATTATTTTATCGATTCTCGCTATTTTTCTTTTATCCAACAACCTACCTAAATTGTCAGTGTTCTTGAAATCACTAGTGTTCCTGCCACTTGTATGATTATTTGTAACGCCATATTAAACTTTGCTCATTTTTTTCTTTTCTTGGCCATCTGCCTCAAAAAGTCTTATAATTGCCCCATTAACGCCCCGAGCGTCGTCCCCTTTGATGCTAAATGGATCGGCTCCTAGCATCACTTCACATTCTAATAACTCTATTTTCGGTACAGGTATGCTTATTGTTTCATTTAGTACATTTATACACTCAGCATAAAGTTTTCCATCAATATTTGTGGCTATAAAATTTCTGAATAAAAAACTGCTTCTCTCATTCTTTGCAAAGGAACCCACCCTAATTTTATTTTTTCGCTATTTACCTCGACGTAGGCATATATAACTTGCCTTGACCTAGCAAGAATCTGGAGCATCTCTGGCTTGATTAAATTAATTCTTATTCCTCCTAATTCAAAAATATTTTCTGCAGCGCTTATGCGACCATGGTATAACTTGAAAATGTCCCATCCAATAATACCTTACCCATCTATTGGGAAGTCGCGTTGGACCACATGCAACCTACACATAAGGCCATTCAGTGGTATTCTAACTACACCTAAAGTGCTACGCTCTCTGTGCGTACACTCTAACGGCAAAAGTGTAAAAATTAGAGGTAGAAAGTGTGAATCTATCGATTTTCGTTTTTAAAAATTGAGAATCATCTTATTTACACTTTTTAAAAGAGGAAATTGAGAATTCCCTCTATTAGAAGAGGGATTTAAATAGTTTACCACTTTCAAAGTAGTAGTTTAAAAGATGCACTACTTTCAAAAGAGTAAAAATTAAATTTACTCTTTTAAAAAGAGAAAATTTGAACAATCACACTTTTCAAAAGTGTATTTTAAAATTTCTACCTTTCAAATGTGTAAAAATGATATTTATTCGTTTGAAAGGAGTACATTTAAGAATCACACTTTTTAAAAGTGTGTTTTGGAGTTTCATCGTTTCAAAAGTGTAAAAATAAGATTTAATCTTTTGTAAGGAGTACATTTAAAAATCACACTTTTCAAAAGTGTATTCTCAAGTTTCCTCTTTTCAAAAGTGTAAAAATAAGATTTAATCTTTTAAAAGGAGTAAATTCAAAAATCACACTTTCAAAAGCGTGTACATATTCTTAACAGCATATCGTGATCCTACTTGTATATACATTTGGTGAGCAAGAAAGACTAAAACTACTTGGCGTTTGTTGAGTCAGACCAGTTGCATGAGAGATGAATTTACCTTTCGTAAGTATAAATTACACGTCACTTTCTTATAAACTGCCTCAATCACACACATACGTAATTCAGGCAATAATTTTACGTTTCTTCCAAGGGTTCCTTGATGATCCGTCTGTGTTGAAAAGCGCTCTGCTATCTCGGAGTATCGACAACAAAATGGCACAAGTGTTTCAAGGTACATATACTTGTATAATTCTATAATGTAAGATGATAATAGACATTTTTCGGATACAAAAACAATCACAACGCAAGCATTTTGAGGTTATCACGATAGTCGTGGTTTTATATCACATTGTTTTGGTTTAAATACTTTCTTAATTACCTCTTATTTTAGTTTCAGTTTTTTTTTTTGTATGTAGGTTCAAATATAGTCAAATACCCTAATATAAGACCTTATTCAGTGCAGACATTTAGTTCTCTTGTGTATACACGGCGTTTAAGTTTGGCTGTGTGACTCCTCCATTCCTCCAAGTGTATTATGACTGCAAAAATCTAAGCCAAGTTTAACAGGCTTAAAAAAATGAATATGCGTCTCCCTGACTCTTGGTCTTCCAAGCTCGTGAGTGCCAACACTTGGGTAGAGTTTGACTAGCTGCTTTGTTAGACTATGCCACTACGACACCTATATGGCCTTTCAAACTTACAGTCAGATGTGAGACCGTGAGACCCAGACAAAGATTCACGAGTTGCCTCAATAAAATTTGATACTCTACGACACCTAGACGTTCAACACACTGTCAGTGACGAAGCTTAGGCAAACTTTTTACTGGATACCCAGCTTGACTTTGCCAATTTATATGACAGCTCATCTTTTAAATTGTGTGATTGTTGATGCCTGGGCAAACTTTTTATTCATTGCCTTGCTGAACTATGCCAATCTCAATAAGAGAAAACTTGTGCATCCTTCACCAGAGCATGTGCAAAGACCACACAAAATGCCCAAATGCCTGTTCTCTGCTGTTCGCTATTTCTTGTGCAGCAGCTGCACACGTTAAAGGAGCTTGCACTTCAGAGTTGTGAGCTTTTTGCCTGAGTATCCAAAACTCTTTGACAGTCAATATTTTGAAGTAAAAATGTATTTTAAACAATTGTTCATTCTTGTCATTTTTGTCTAGGAGGCTTAAAAAAAAATACATAGAATTTAAGTTTTCTCAATCACTTCCAGTTCGACGAACACCACATTTGGAGCAATCTGTCTTAACCCATTATACAGCCTTTCTAAATAAGAAACCAAGTACATAGATTTTCCGCATGATGAGTTACACAAGAATGATAATAATCATGTTCTTTTGATGGTATGTTATTCAGAAAGGCAATAGAATTTGTTAAGACAGATTGCTTCATATGTGGTGTTTGTCGAACTTGAAAAGATTAAGAAAACTTAAATTCTATGTACCTTTTTTTCTAAGCTTCCTGGACAAAAATGACAAGAGTAAACAATTGTTCAAAATACATTTTTACTCCAAAAAAACGACTGTCCAAGAGTTTTGGATACTCAGGAAAAAAGTTCAATTTTGGCGGTAAAGACAGATAGCTGGAATTTTGATATTTTTGACTCTAAACTGGTCTTATTGCTTTATGTATTACAGAGTTGATTCTGTTTATTAGTTTAAACACTGGTCTTGTATTACTAGATAAAAATTAAAGTATTAACTACAATTATTACAAGTTGCACTGACAATTCAAATACTCATCCTGTTCAAAAATGAAAATAGCTTGATTTTCACTATTCATAATAAATAAAAAATTTAAAATAAAAGTTTTCTTTGGTAAGTCTTTTCGAAATTATTATCATTCTTTAAAAAAAGATATCTTTTTATAGTCTTTGGAAAGTAATAAATGTATATATTTCCTTTTTTCAAATAAATTTTCACCTCTTTGTATCGATAAAGTGACATTGCTTAATGTTTTAATAAATTCATAAACCAACATCATAAAACTAGTTTTAATTCAATGGAATAAGCACCTTTATTAAACTACATCTTAAATAACAAAATAAGTAAATTTCAAATAAAGTTTGAGAGAAACTGTGTCATTCATAATAAACATATTAGTTAAAAGAGAACTTTTTTATTTTAGAGTTCACAAAAACTGGTGGTTTTTATTATTACAGCCTTATTATCAGCCTTAACAATCGCATTAACAACATAATGACGCTTCGCAGGAAGGAAAACTTTGCTCAAACGACCGGAGGAAGACTAGCGTACGTCAATGCGTTCGACGAAAGACAAACTTGCTTTGCGGTGTTCGGAGGAAGATTAGCTTTGCTCACGAGATCGGCGGAACAGTAACGTTGCTCAGTGTGTTTGGAGAAAGACAAGCTTAGCTCACCACGTACGGATGAATACTAGCTTTGCTCAATAACCTGATGATCCGGGGCTCTTACTGGTCAACCTATTGAATAATAAAATATTAATTAATAACGCAAGCGCCAATCACCTGATGACACGGGGCGCTTACTGGCCACTCGATTAAATAATACAATATTTATTTATAACACAACCGCCTATAACCCGATGACCCGGGGCGCTTACTGGCCGTTCTATTAAATAATAAAATATTATTTATTAGGCAAGCGCCAATCACCACATGACCCGGGGCACTTACTAGCCGCTCTATTAAATAATAAAATAATAATTAATAACACAAGCGCCTGTAATCCGATGACTTGGAGCGCTTACTAACTGCTCTATTAAATAATAAAATAATAATAAATAACGCAAGCGCAAATCACCTGATGACCCGTGGCCCTCACAGGCCACTCTATTAAATAATAAACTAATAATTCATGACGCAAGTGCGAATCACCTGATGCTTGATTAAATGATAAAATATTATTTAATAATACAAGCACCTATAAACCGATGATCCAGGGCACTTACTGGCAACTTTACTAAATAACAAAATATCAATTAATAACGCAAGCGCCAATTACCTTATGACCCGGGGCACTTACTGGCCGCTCATATTTTATTATTTAAAAGAGTGGCCAGTAAGCGCCCCAGATAATCGGGTTATAGGCGCTTGTGTTATGAATAAATATTTTATTATTTAATAGAGAAGCCAGTAAGCACCCTGGGTCATCAGGTGATTGGCGCTTGTGTTATTGTTATTTAATAATTTATTATTTAATTGAGTGGCTAGTAAGCACCCCGGGTCATAGGGTCATAGGCGCTTGTGTTATGAATAAATATTTTATTATTTAATAGAGTAGCCAGTAAGCGCCCCGGGTCATCGGGTGATTGGTGCTTGTGTTATGAATAAATATTTTATTATTTAACAGAGTGGCCAGTAAGCGCCCCATGTCATCAGGTGATTGTCACTTGCGTTATTTTAATTCATTTATTTATTATTTAATAGAGTGGCCAGTAAGCGCCCCAGGTCATCGGGTGATTTTCGCTTGTGTTATGAATAAATATTTTATTATTTAATAGAGTGGCCAGTAAGCACCCCGTATCATCAGGTGATTGGCGATTGCCTTATTTTTATTTATTTATTTATTATTTAATAGAGTGGCCAGTAAGCGACCCAGGTAATCGGGTTATAGGCGCTTGTGTTATAAATAGATATTTTAATATTCAATAGAGTAGCCAGTAAGCGCTCCGGGTCATCGGGTGATTTTCGCTTGTGTTATGAATAAATATTTTATTATTTAATAGAGTGGCCAGTAAGCGCCCCGTATCATCAGGTGATTGGCGATTGCCTTATTTTTATTTATTTATTTATTATTTAATAGAGTGGCCAGTAAGCGACCCAGGTAATCGGGTTATAGGCGCTTGTGTTATACATAGATATTTTAATATTCAATAGAGTGGCCAGTAAGCGCCCCAGGTCATCGGGTGATTTTCGCTTGTGTTATGAATAAATATTTTATTATTTAATAGAGTGGCCAGTAAGCGACCCAGGTAATCGGGTTATAGGCGCTTGTGTTATAAATAGATATTTTAATATTCAATAGAGTAGCCAGTAAGCGCTCCGGGTCATCGGGTTGTAGGCGCATCTAAACACGGTAGGCAAAGCTATTCTTCCTCTGAACGCGCCAGCAGAGATAGTCTTTCTCCGAGCGCTGTGCGTTGTGCTATAGCTATCGTTTGACGGCGATGAGTAAGGCTAGTCTTTCTCCGATTGCGTTGAGCAAAGATAGTTTTCATCCGACCTCACGAGCGAAGTTTTTCTTCCCCCGAACGGGAGCAAAGCTTTTTTCCCTGTGAGGCTATATGCGAAAACGTAAGCTGACGTAAACAGATCATAAATTAACCAGTAAACCTATACATTGGTGATTGTGCCGTGAGTGGCTCAAATCGTTCCCAGAGCTCGAATTACTACATGAAACTTAAACTGAATATTCTAATCCCGTGAAGTTATGTCAAATAAGTACAACTTTTTGGAAATAAGTTTTAAGCAGATACATTAACCCCTCGGAGAGAAAATTGAAGAAATGTAGCCAAAATGTCACTTCCGCACTCTGTCCAAATCTCGATTTCGTACCTAAAAGCTCTGTTTAGGAAAAAAATAATCTTTTCTGCCATATCCCCCCACATATATCGTCAAAAATAGGTGTCGTATATTACATTTATGCCATAATGACATTAAATTTTGACCTACAAGCAAGCGTTTTCATCAAATACTAAATGTCTACCGACCTGACCTGAAATGCCAATGGTGTCGGAAGTCACTGTGAAAAACACACTGTTGTGTTTCGTGGCACCTTTTTGTGGACACGTTTCTTATATTACATCGTAACAAGACAAACGCACAAGCGAACAGCCGTCGAAAATTCCAATCTTTTTGATTAACACATGTTTTCATTTTCAATTTTCGCGTGTACAAAAATTTTGGTCACTCCCGTCCCCCTCTGGCCCCAGCTCTCTGATGCTCACACATATTAGTACCAATTTTTTTTTGTTCCATATGTTGGCAATAGATGATTTGCTAGCGGAAAATCTTTTTTATTAAGTCTACGAGGAGTTATAGTACTTTAAAGCTCGATTTATTAGTTCCGTACCCGTCACTTTCGTACCCCCTAATGGTGAAAGAGTCTTTTTTTCTAGCTTACGTGCATCAGAACCTTATTAAACTTTTTCTCTAGTATTGTTGGGCTAAAATATGAGACACGTTTCTCGGCGTTTCGTCTAATTGGCCTTTTTTTGTGAGATATGTTGATACATATCGATTTCACGTCCAACGCTAGTAGCGAATTAATACACCATCTTACGTGATCCCTACCCATCTCAAATTAAAGCTTAAATGGTACTCCATCAATGGAAAAAAAGTTTGTTCAATTTCGTGCCGCTAAACAAAAGTATATTACGCACCTTGTGAGTGAGGTTAAGAATGTCTTAGATTTCACGTGAATAAACGCCCGAGGTGAAGCCGAGGGTGGTCAAGTTGAAATCCAACGCATTTCTTAACCTCCGAACGTGGTGCGTATTCTATTTTTCATCAATCCTGCGCCGAGAAAAGGGATTTTCGTTCTGCTTCGCAGGACGAAAGTTCCTACTTTCGGCGCAGTATGATGAAAAAGTTATTGGGATTTTTTTTTTAAATTACAAATTTTGGCAAAAATTCACAAAATCTCAGTTTTTGCGACTTTTTTCGCTCTCCTTAAAACAGCTATGACTTTTGAACGGAGGCACTAAATTAAGCAAAACTTTTTTTCAATCCATAGGGTTTGGTCTAAGCTTTCATTTGGTTTGAGTTAAAACACTGTAGCTATACAAGCAGCTTAGCTACACCTATCAGAAGTAAACGTATTTTTTGCAAAAATTGACTGAAATCGACTTATACGAAATGACGTATATCTTTTGACACCTAAACTTTGTAGTAAAATCGCTTTGAATATTTGTTTTTGATGATATTCAAGGTAGAATAACTATGAAAAATAATTTTTTCAAGTAACTTTATTTTTAATGATTCTTTTAAGCATTTTAAGCCAGTTACGGCAGAATCACCCACATGCATACACAAGCAATTTATTTTTAATGAATATAGTTTTATGAATAAAAAAATTTATTAAATTTACTTATTGCAACAGGCAATTAAACTGTATGTGCATGTGTGTTATAAACTCAAATTGATTGGGCTTAATGTGTCGGTTTACTTCTTTTGGAGTACCCCATGACTAGCGATACAGATTTGTACACTTTTTTCGCCTATTATTGTTATTTTTTAAGTTGATTTACTAAAAGTGAAATCTGTCAAATGCAAAACATTACATATTTCAGGATTTTAAGTATTTATTGGTGCCACGTCAGTATTTGACTTTCCTTAATTACCTTCCCAACAATCTTTTTTCGTTTTTGCCTGCACCTCATTATAATAGTGATGGATTCTATTATTTGTTCATATTGCGATTATTCATGCAATAGTACGGAGTTATTGAAATATCATTTTAAAAAGGAACATTGCATTAATGTATCATTGACTATACCAGGTGGATTCACGTGCAAAAACGATAATTGTTGCAAAGCTTTTAACAATGTTAGAGAGTTGTTACTTTATATTGATAAATTTCGTGTGCTTAAAAAGGAACAAAAAATAGATTTGTTAAAAAATAAGGCGAATGCTACGTTAAAGAGTAGATGTAATCCGTCTCCATTAACATTAGATAGCGACATATCTGAATTAATAGCAAACTTACGATTCTCAACAACAACAACTGGAGCTGATCTCGGGCGAATTGTAGATTCGGTTGAAGGCCTACTGTCAAAAGTTTTAATAGATGTTTCCTCTAAGATCGAACAGTTTTTTAAACATAAAAATATCAATAAGCAAGACAAAGACATGGCAGAATTTTTACAACAATTTAAAATCTATAAATCATTTTGAAAATACAAAAACATGGAAGGTCAAATCAGAGCATTAAAAAAAATTCACGTATGTTGACGCTTAAGAAATGTTTCTCGGACGCGAACAAACAAAGCACTGGATCAGTGTTACTTCTCAGCATGAGACTCGATTACAAAAAACTGCTTTTTATTATGTTCCTGTAATAGACACATTGAAGCTTCTGTTGTCAAATAATGAGGTCATGAGTTACGTTTCTTCTGGACATCATTTTTTACCCAATGGCTTGCTTTGCGGTTATGAAGATGGTGAATCATTTGAAACGAATCCATTCCTTATAAAATATCAAGATGCCATTGGTATACATTTGTATTACGACAATTTTCTGGTGAATAATGCTCTTGGTAGTAAAACTGAAGAGCAAAAAATAGCTGCTTTTTACTTACGGTTAGAAACATTACCGGACCATTTGAAAAATTTTCTTGGGAACGTACACATTACGGCGTTTGCTTACACTGCCGACCTGAAAAAATACGGTATAAATGAAATATTAAGGCCGTTCCTATTTGAAATGAAACAACTCGAAAGGAATGCAGGGGTATCCATGAAAATTAAGAACAAGGATTTTATCCTACGAGCATGTCTCTTGACTGTTTGTGTGGATACTTTAGCGGCTCACGACATTTTGGGTTTCTTGAGTCCATCTGCTTAATTTTTTTGTAGATTATGTGTAACATCAAGTGATGAGAAAAATTTGGCACCATACCATGTCACTCCTCTGCATACATACCAAACACATAACGCAAACAGGTAGCAAAGATTTAACACTGGCTTGCGGGGTTAAAGAAAATAGCTTATTAAATGAATTGAGATATTTTCATGGTACTACTAATGACGTTTTTGACATTATGCATGATGTTCTAGAAGGGCAAGCTCAGTATGATGCAAAGTTGGTTTTAAACTGTTTTATATTTAACAAAGATTACGATATGAACATCGATTCCTTGAACCGTTGGATAAGTAATTCTAACTATGGACCTGCGGAAAGTAACAACAAGCCCTCTTCTTCATTATCTTATGATAGTATTAAAAATGCCATAAAAGATCACAAAATACAAGAACGAGCAGCGCAAACATGGTTGTTGTTGAGAGTTTTACCGTTTCTTGTGTCTGATAGAGTACCACCTAATGACCCATACTTGCATCATATTCTTAATCTGAACAAAATTAATGAAATATTATTTGCTCCTCGTATGTTAACTACTACTACAGTTTACCTTGATGAACTGATTAAGCATAATACTGAAGAGTTCTGCAGACTTTTTGCGGATGCGAATGTAATAAATAAATTTCATCATATGGGTCATTATCCATTATGCATTGAAAAAAGTGGTACCTTAAAAAACTTGAGTTGTTTTATTTATGAGGCTAGACATTCTTTGTCTCAAAAATATGGAACTATTTCTTGTAATTACAGAAATTTATCGAAAACCTTGTCAAATATTAGTCAAATGACGCAGTGCTCTATTTGGGGGACGGGACAACATCCAATTAGGAAAGATATGCAAAAAATTAATTTTGATGACTTTAGTGTAGATTCGAACGGGCCAGAAATTTTTAACTGAGCCAGTGTTCCATATGATGGGAAAATTTATTCTTCAAATAAAATTAGAGTTTATAGTGTAATGTATAGAATACATATGTTTGTTGTTATTAATAGTGGAATATACTCTGCAAAAAATATGCCAACGTTTGGAAAATTTTACGTACATTTATTAATAATGATTTGATTTATTTGTATTGCAAGAAATATAACACAGAATATCTTGAAGAATCTTTGAATGCATTTAGAATAAGCAAAGGCTGTAAATTAATACTTGTAAATATAAATAACTTAAGTGATCCAAAACCGTTTTCGTTGTGGAAAAATCATGAAAATTTGGAATTTATTTGTTTACGCAATATTCTAGTATAGTTTTAAGCGATTTTATCTCTACAATTGTACAATAAACTACGTAGCTGCATGTTGAAGAACTTTTATTCATGTGTTCGTAAGTAATGTAGGTTTGTTGAACGGCATAAAAATTGTCTAATTATTTCACGGAATACTATTTTTTAAGTTACAAATTATTCCGTTAGCTGGTGACATATTTTTCCAATCAATTTTTTTACAGTTTAACACTTTGAGCAGTCGAATTACTAGAATCAAATAATCAATAATGCATTTTTATTTCTCTACAAAAGTTAAAAATGTAGGTTGCCATTTAAGCTCCATGCTCATTTCATTATTAAGAACAAAAAAATTGACTAACAGCTATGTCCTAGTAATAATTTGCATAAATATACCACTATATACTATAAATAATAAATTTTGTACCTCTAGTTAGGTTCTTTGCCGCATAATTATATACCTTATTGTAGAAAAATTCTATGACTGGCTATGCTACTGCTCTTAGTTCTATTTTGTATTAAATGCAAAAACGTTAAATCCGTAATATTTTTATTTAATTATTTCATCTAATTTTTGATTATACGCGCCTTTGGTCAGTCTTGACCACTCACGGAACTTGTACTTTAAGATATTATATTATCTTTGTTTATTAACATACTTTAAGATGACCATTGGAATTTAGAGTATAACCAATTTACATTGTAAGTTATTTCTGATAATTTGTGTAATTTTAACTAATTTTTCATTGTATTATTTACTAAGATTAAACCAAAGTAATATTAAAGATAATTCACCAAGTAAACTGCTCAATCTGTTTGAATTAACAAAAATGTAACAATTAGAAATTTTACGTTAGAAGAAAGAATTTTTTTTTAATTTAATCATTGTATAAAATTTTTATTAAATCTTATTCTTAAATTTAACCAATCGTGACGAGTCTCGACCACGCTCTATGTAGTTGTTGGTAAATATACAATTTGTAAACATAATTTTTTTATATTTATGCACTCAAATGTATACAATACGCATATTAGGATAAACACGAAAAGCATGAAGTTTAGTATTTGTCAATATGTTTATTCGAATTCTTGAAAAATTTTAGCGGCTTTAACGCAGGAAAATGAATCCATCACATAATATACGATCTTACTATCCAATACCAAAACAACCTATAACCTACTCTTCCTTTATTGAAAGTAGTACAATGATGCGTATTTCCACCTGGAATGGCTTGGACTGATATGGAGATATTTCCTATACAAGACAAAGGTAAATTTTAGTCGTGCCATATTCTGCACAATTGTAATTATGTATTATCGGAAAGTACAGATATTTGTACAATGAAGAGGGGTTCATTGGAATTATTATGCGTCAAAGTGATTGCAATTTCATAAAAATGTTTTGTAATGCACTAAAGAAGCTAAAAACTTCCAGTTAGTCAATGACCAGTTTGCTAAGAAGTACATAGAAAATCCTATTTTGAACAATTTAATTGTTAATGATTAATGATACATTGATTTCTCTTACTTGTTAAGTTAAAGTACCATTTTTTTAATCGATGCAAATTCGTTACGTTGTCCTTACTAAAATAGTATATTCAAAAAATAGAAAGCACTTACCTGATTTTCGAAACAAATAGACTATGCAAATTAAACAATATACCACAAAAAATTTAATTAGCATAAAATTCGTTGATTCATTATTCTTATTATTATAGAGTATATGATATACTCTCCTCAATTTGGGCTGACATGCGAAAAATTATTATTTTGTTAAATTTAATTGTAAAAAATAGTTACAGTAACAGTATACGGCGTAATGTTTAAAGAGACTAATCACCGTACCAACTTTGTTTTTCAGATAAAATGATAGATGGCAGGGCGTTCTTACTGATGACTGAAAATGATTTCACGGATATAGGTATAACACAAAAAGGACCTCTTATCAAGCTTTAATGATTCATTGCTGAAATAAACGTGTTTGTTTATAATACTTAATATATCTGCATGAATGTTTTTATATATTTAGAAAGTGACTTACGGGTACAGCCACTATACACGCCACATCATCCTTTTTGAGAAATATCTATATATAAACAAGTTATATTATTTTTTTTTTTAATAACCGTGTAGCTCGCAATGTAATATTACGATATTTCGAGTATTCCAATATTATTTTGAGACTAACCGTACTTCTGAGAGTGGGAAAAAAAACAATGTGTTTTATATATTTTTAAGTGTCAGGTAAGATAATTGTGTATTGCAGGATTCGCTGATTTGCATGACGGAAACGACAGACTCAAAAAATGGTACTACTCCGATGTTGAACCAAAATTCTGCTCGTACGGTAAATATCACCGAATCATCACCGAGCGATGACGGAAAAACCAGCGGCATTGGTAATATTGCGAATGATGCTACAAAAGTAAATGTCACAGATGATGTTATTGAATAATAAGTGATTGAAGTGGAGAAGAAAGGAAAACAAGAAGTATATTGCCGATGCGATGCCGCAGTAAAAGTTTGTATTAGAATTATAATATTCTTTCTTACCTAAGGCCGTAAGCGCAACTGAACTGCCCTATATAAGAATAGTATATTTTCTAACAATGGGTGCAAAGTAAAAAAATCACGCTCGAAGGGCAATGTTTTTATACGTTTGTGCCCGAGGTAAGAACGATGTTTTTCTTGCCGAGGGCGCAAAGTGCGATTTTGGGCACGTGGGTACATGTTGGGACCACGAATTACTTTGCACCCAGCAGGGCCGTTAGGTACTTTTCTCCCGTCGAGAATAGTAGTTTTCTTTGGATAAGTGCCATCGTCTCCGATGCGGTTTTGCGGCACGAGGGACCTGCGAAGCAGGGCCCAAGGGACGTAATGTAGCCATAGAACGATGGCGCTTATGTGATGAATACTATTTTTCCTACTGAGGGCACACCAGCCACTCAAGAACGCCCAAGGTAGGAAGAAGTGCTTTATGTCCTAGGGCTCACTTTTTGCCTTCAAATTACTTTGCACCCACGAGCGCATATTTTTCTGCCCTAGGGTGCAAAGTAATTTACCGGGTGCCGTGTGTCTATATAGGCCCTAAACGGCACTTTTCGCCTTCAGGGAGACTTGGGTACAAACATACAAAAACCGCGCCCTTTTGGCGTGCATTTTGTACTGTACGTCCTAGTGACGTAATGTACTATTTCCGCCCTCGGGTGGTTTTGGGAGGCTGGTACTTCCTCGGGCGAAAAAGCAGTTTTCCGGAACTCGTTTGAAAAGTCTCCTTTACGAACCTCGTTACGTCCCTCGCCTTCGGCTCAGGCCGCAAACATCTCTGTTCGCAAACAGAGACTTTTCAAACTCGTAGGAAAACTACCATTACTGCCCGGGGATTCAAAGCGGCAGTTGCACTTTGTGCCCATGAATATAAATAGTTGTTTTTTTCCCACAAGCACCATTGCCACTAGATCTATTTTTCAGCTTAAGGGACCTGCGATGCAGGGTCCTGAGGGACGTAAGGTATATGCCAGTTAAATGGCGCTTATGTGCCGAATCCTATTTTATCTACCGAGAGCGCAGTAAATGTCCAAAGGTCTCGAAAAACGCCTTGAAGTTGGAAGAATATTTTAATCATATATTCTTAATAGATGCTCTGTTTATGACTAAGCGCAAATTGTTAATAGAAATGTAAGATTACGTATTTCTAATGAAGTGCATTAATACACAACTTCGTTGTTGAACAGTGTTTTTTAGAAAAAGTATCTTGAAGATTTCTGGTTGAGCTGGGACTCTTGTGCAAATGTAACTCGAATTCTGGTACCAAGAATAACTGATTTCGCGTGCAAGTCAAATACAAAATATTATCTGCGATTTTTTCCACAATTAAAAAAAAAATTTTTTTTCACAGGCCAAATCTGATAGTATTCCCGTACCTATACGAGAGTGGATTGAAGAATTTGATACGATTCCCAGAGATTTTAAAGTTGTAACTTTGTTGGATAAAGGCTTTGTTTTTAACCACAAACACCAGTGTCAACTTGGACGATTTTTTTGCGACAAAATGATGAAATTGTGGGATACAGTGTATGTAACATTTTTGGACAGATAATTATTTTTTATTGATCAATGTTTTCGCTACTTAAGATGCAAGGGTATCTTACTTTCAATTTTTTCCAGCTACATCCCACACTGCTTCAAAATAAAAGTCGCGCAAAGTGTAGTAAATGCGTTTACTACATTGGCTTCATCTGTCGCTAAACACAATGATTGATACGTGAGTTCATGATAAATACGAAAAAAAGTATAATGTAAATTAAATTTCATACTAGTATTACCTTTTGAATGTTAATTTACTATATGGGCAAATCCACCAAACCTTTAATTTCGAGATTTTTTTTTTTTTAACTTTTTTTTTTCAAGGCACACTATTGGAATTTTGTAAATGTATTTGTATACCTATAATTAGTAAAAAATTGTTGGTGTTCTTATTTTTACCTCCAGGCCATTCAAATAAAAGACGTAATAATACATAACTCTCATATGCTAAGAATAAAAAAATTTTCTCGTCGTTTTAGCACTATGATTTTCTTTGCTGATATTGAATAATATTTATTTGAGTTTAAAATAAGTTAAAAGTCATATCCTAGTACTAAAAAATTTTTTCCTTCGGTGTAAATTTATAAAAATAATGTTTAGTACCTTATTTAAAATGATTTTTTTTTATTGATTTAAATTTTTTTCCCCTTGTTTTTGTATGTCTATTTCTTTACTCCAATCTGTTTAAATTTAAAAAAAAAGATTATTTATTGATTAAATAAATAAAAAATACCTTAAATATTTATAGATTATTAATAAACCAATGACTTGTAAAAAATCTTTAATTGATTGACAAATATGATTAATTTCAAAATTTCCATTTCTCTTATAGTGATAATAATGAATAGACATTGCAAATATTGAATGTACTCAATAAGTCTAAATTATAAATGTTGTGATAAATAACAAAAATATGGTTTCATGTACACTTTTATTTATTTGTTTAAATTACATTTTTTGATCTTAACGCGCGGATTTTGACGACTTTACTAACTTCAACTTCGCTTTTGGTTTTTTTTTTTATTTTTTTTTTCATACTTGTAATCATAACAGAGTGAGGTTTTAAACTATAATGTTTACATGGTGGATTCTACATTCTACTTTAGCAGCAAGTAGAATTTGGGACTATTACAATCGGTTATTTTTTTCTAGAATTATATTATTTACAACAAAAAAATGAGCTGGATCAGACAGTGCGCCAGGACTATAAATTGATGAGGAGTAAATCTGAGTTTCCTTGACAAGTTAAAATTTTTTTGAATAAAAATATAATGATGGCCCATTTATATTTCAATTGAACATGATAAAATACAGTGGTAACAACTCATATTAACCTTTTTTACGTGAAATCTTCGATGTGCCATCAAAAAATATGTTATTTTAAAACTAGTTTCGTTTTTTCATTACAACTTCAAAATGCTCGTATTCTTTATGAATGTAGGGCACATCATCGAGACAGGGCTTGAAATTTTTGTTTTTCCAAGTATTTAAAGATTGATTAAAAAATTTTTCCGTGATTGAAGGGACGCGTCTTAAAAGTCCATAAGAAGAGACTAAATTGATTTTTTTTTAAAGTTGACTTCACTCAAAAAAATACGCATAATTTTTTTCTCATTGAGGGCACACTATTCAGCCTTTGATACGTTTTGTAGAAAGGTTCGAACGAGTAAAAGTCGGTATTTTAAGGCCAATATATTGCGGGCCACGCAAACAAAGTTCTTAAGAATACGAAATTTTTCTTGAGCTTCAATCGCTTATTTTGTGTTTTTGCGTCTTAAATCGCTTATAGAAAAAGAAAAAAGTAATTTATGGCCTTGAATCTGTGCATACCCATTGTTCTTTAGGTGAGTAATCGTGAATAAAAACTTATTTGACTCGTTTATCAAATTAACTACGAAATTTTCAAGCTCAATCTCTGGATCACGAAGGTTAAAAGTTTGGTGGATTTGCCCATTGACAACGTGTTGACATTCAACTAAAAGTAATTTAAATGTCAATAATGCAGGAACGCTGGTCAGATGGCTCTAATGGAATACTTGACCAACGACTAAAGTATACGGCAAGGTATTTACCACAAGACCACGAGAAAAATCATTTAAGAAAACAAAGCTTAAGCTTCAAAGAAATAACGTACTAAAACAAAATTCTTGGATATATGAAACAAACTACTCATATAACGGCATTTGAAA
This sequence comes from Copidosoma floridanum, assembly GCF_036245765.1. Classification (NCBI taxonomy): domain Eukaryota; kingdom Metazoa; phylum Arthropoda; class Insecta; order Hymenoptera; family Encyrtidae; genus Copidosoma; species Copidosoma floridanum. The sequence goes on from NW_028321893.1 coordinate 2,071,795, forward strand.
AACTTTCCGGTGTATCTAATGATATGCTGCTAACTAAAATACATTTATTGATACTTGTCTTTATATCCATTATGACTATCAACAATATGTAAAATTAAATATATTATTGTAGACTTTTTAAAAGCAGTGATAGCATTTCAGTACCTCTTGACTATTGAAGAACAAGATGCCCCTTTCGTAAGTTCGCTAATGTACGATTAAGTCACAGTAAATAAATAAATATCACACATTTACTTTTATCACAATGCAAATCTAAATTTGTGAAAAAAATTCGTATAGTATAGTGCTTATAATGACGAAAATTGTATAATAATTCTTACCGTTGATGTTTTTGTCCAAGATAAATAAATAAATTTATGGAAAAAATGAAATTATTCTAGCCGCAAAACAAATACAATCAATTTATTGTAGATATTAGTTTTGACTAATTATTCTTCACAACAAACATTGTTGCTTTGTTTGAAAAGTCATTGTCGTTTTAAGTAAAAAAATAGTTAACAAAAAAAAAAATTTATAGTAAATATTTTTTATATTTCAAGAATAAGAAGAAAAAACGAGCAAAAGCAATTAAGCCAGTTGTTACGATGGACAACAAATTGATTAGAAATATTGCGGTAAGTTATTTATATTAAATCCAACATAATGATCTTTCAATATCTAAGAATACAAAAATTCGTTTGCAGGTCGATGGAGATCTTCTGGAAACGGAGGACAAGCAAAAATCAGAAGCAGCTCCCGTGATTTTACGTCAATTAGGAACGAATCCTGCTGCTGCATTGGACACATTTTTTATAAGATTAAACAAAATTTTAATACCGCTTAGACATGATTTTTCAGTAGTAATTAGTGTATTTGTGAAAATGCACTTCGTGTTTAGTATATATACGTGTTTAGATGAGACTAAAAATTTTATCAATGCTTATTATGCAATGTTAGGTTTGCAGGAACCAAATCAACAAGTCAAAACATTGAAATCAAAGTTATCAATCTTGTAAATGTTATGTATAAATCATTTAAATAAAGATATTAATATATATTTAAAAATTTCGTGACCATACAAGCAAACACACACACCCACACAAAACATACACGAGTACAATGAAATACTTCAGATTTTCATTCACATTAAAAATGTCACTTATCCCTAAAGTAAGAATAACCTTTCTATCTTTTTTCTACAAAAAAATTATGCATTCTGTTTATAAAAGTGCAATGCTAAGATTTTGTGATAGATGTAATTTCTTCACAAGACCAAATTTAACTTTTACATATATATATATATATATAAGTTTGGAAGGGAAAAACAAGAATATACGTTTGAAAAGCGTAATCTTTGAATTTACTGCTTTCAAAAGATTAACTCTCATTTTTACACTTTTGAAAAGAGAAAATTCGAGAATACACTTTTGAAAAGTGTGATTCTTAAATGTACTCCTTTCAAAAGATTAAATCTCATTTTTACACTTTTGAAAAGAGGAAACTTAAAAATACACTTTTAAAAAGTGTGATTCTTAAGTGTACTCCTTTCAAATGATTACATATCATTTTTACACTTTTGAAAGGGAGAAATTCTAAAATACACTTTTGAAAAGTGTGATTGTTCAAATTTCCTCTTTTAAAAAGAGTAAATTTAATTTTTACACTTTTGAAAGTAGTACATCTTTTAAACTACTACTTTGAAAGTGGTAAAATATTAAAATCCCTCTTCTAATAAAGGGAATTGTCAATTTCCTCATTTGAAAAGTGTATCTGACCACTTTATTTTCACGGTCCGAAATTTTTCTGACTCACGATAAATTACCCTAATGACGCACCATCAATGCTATGAGGAGGATACCGAACGCAAAACCGATATAGCACAAAAATAAATTTATAACGCACTAAAAAAAGTTCAACAGGACCGCTAGGGAGGTTAATGTATTTATTTATTTATAAATTTCAAGTACTTACCATATGCTTCTGGCTAGAACAACGGTGACCAAGATCTTTATTATCCTTGTTTGCTTGATTTCTATCGTAGTCCCAGGTATCCTCCGCCTTGGTCCTTGATTAAAGCTACTTTTTTTCCGTACTTCAGCAACTCCTCGCTTCGCTAATTTTTCTCGTGGCAGTTTCTAGTTCACTTTGTGGCATGACACTATGTGTGTTTCCTCAAAATCGCGAGAGTCGTATCGATACTTTATCTTCGACAAAAACAAAAAAAAAATTATTTTTATTCAATCGCGATGACCATTCTACTTCTGACACCAAAACTGTTGCGTAGGATTGTATGGTCTTGGAGTGCGCACGAAGTAAATAGTCGAGGAACTAGTATCAACGTCTTTATTAATGCAAAAACGAGAGAAGAGCGCGTCACGTGTGTACGACCATCGTCCTTGACGGTTCCAGCCAGAGAGAGTGCTGCTTTCAGCATCCTTTCTGCTTATCGCTTTACTCTCTCTTACTACAATCATCTGTAGTAGGCCCCAAAAAGAGGGGGCGCACGTACGTGTAGCTATGATATTGTACGTGATAGTAAGGTGAACAAAAAGAAATCTTTCTACACCTGTTGAATACGTTATTATTTTGGTTTAAAGACTACTTTGGTAGAACGTTATTTAACAATACTAATGTCCACAAAATTTTACAGATTTTTAGATGCCAATTCCAAAATTTTTATGACGGTAGCGAAAGAAGCTAATACACCAATGCGTAAATGCAGTAAGTTAAACTATCATGGATATCGACACAAGGAATTTCATGAAATTATTAAAAAACGCATTGCAGCATAAGACAAATATATATAAACTTTGTTTTTTTTTTTTTAACTGATTAACCTTTGCTTAAACGATATTTTATAAAACATGCAATACGACAATATGACATGTGTTGGTCATAAATAGCCATAACCATACGTAATTGTACTTGCGCATCTTTGCATAACGGGAATTAATTAAACTTTGGTAAGTTTATAATTGGTAAATTATACGAATAATTTTTTTTTTTGACACAGTATTATGCTTAGTAAATACTATTCTAGAATATTTTCTGCCATAGCTTATAGACGTATACCACAACAATATTCCATAGGATTGTTAAATAATGGCCATAACTGTAGCTAGAGTAACATATACTATGATGTACCTATGCAATATTCTCAAACATGTCTAAATAAAAGTCTGGCATACATTTAGGTATGGCAGATATTTTTTAAGAATTAAATATGAGTTTGCTAAAAGTTTTATTCAAATTACTGATATACTTAACTCTTACAATTTTCTAAATATTGATACAAAATAGTTATGACTGCAGCTAAAGTAACAAGTGCAATAAATTACCATTGTAATTGATTAAACTATTAACAATATTATCACTTAAAGCTTCAAGAAATTCCTTTAAACGGCAACTCCAAAAAAAGATCAATATAGTATGAATCTTGCTTCATAAAACTTATTTGCTTGAACCATCTTCCGTAAAAAAGTCATGAACTGGTCATAACTGTTGCTAGATTACCTTCTGCATATAATGAGTAAAATTACCTAAACAAACTGTGAGACATTTCAGTGCTGTGGATGAAAAGAAATTTTTTGTCAGACTTATATAATGTAATTATTTTAGGTTGATATCCTTTTAAAACTAGTTTACTTTACAGCTGACAATTTTCGTGAGACTATCATGGAATGGTCATAACTGTACTTACATAAACTTATGCATCGATGCATAATGTTAATTGGTCCATCCTATAGCCTCTTGATTAAAGGGAAAGCTTGCATCAATGTTTTAACAGCATGTCAAGAAAAGAGTTTAATCCCTCGCAGTTTTTAAAAAAAATTTATTTTCAGCAATAATCCATTGTTGCTATCATTAGGCTATTTAAAAGATTTAATGGCGTAAAGTATAGGTAAATTTTTCAGTAATGCATAAAATGAGAAATCGTTTGTCAATATTTTTTCTACAAAACTGATTGACCTCTACTGAATTGGTTAAACAACAACATGAGAAAAAAACTCTGCATCAGTCATAAAATTGTCATAACCGTAGGTACATTTTTGCATTACGGCAACTGATCAAAAAACCCTTGCATGGTTATAATCGTCAAGCTGTACAAATATTTAAACTTCCTTACACGATATTATGCTAAGAGAAATTCTATTCTCATGTATTTATTAACAAAACTATCAGACGTAAGCCATAACAATATTTTATAGGACCCATAAAAAATGGTCATAACTGTAGCTAGAGTAACTTATGCTATAATGTATGATGGAGAATATTTCAAACATTTTAAAATTAGAGTCCGTTATATATTAATGTGTAACAAAAATCTACTTTTTAATATCATCCTTATTTGGTAAAACATTTAATAAAAGTACTGATATACTCTAGGTGCCATCGAGGTCAAATTGAAGCCACCCATAATCAAAGATAGTGAGGAGTAGTTATAAGATACCCCATTGAGTTGTCGATTATCGTAGTCGTTCATTAACAGTACACCAACAACAGAGTTATAAGCCGTGCAGCTGGGCATCCAGGCTACCGATGGCACTCTTTATTTATGAACTAGTGAAATTAATTGGTTTTCTCTTCGTGTCACCAAGATAACTGAGTGCCACAGAAAATCAGGCGTTCAGAACGTCAACGTCTCTGAGGAAATACCAGGAGACGTGTCTATCCAGAGCACAACCTGCTCCAACACCTTAAAGTTCTGTGGTCGTTCAACTGTCGGGCCTGGTGCTGTCAGAGACTTTTTCACTTTAAATGCAAGCCATAGGAGACAACCCTGAAAAGTACGGGCAGCCACAACGGCCTTCTTTTTAATGGTCGTCCCACGGGCATACATACAGAGAAGGTATTCTCCAGGTCCACTCTTCCAACTAACGATTACCCAGGGTAACCAATGACCTAAAGATAAGATATTCTGTGGTCAGCAGCTTACCTTTCTCCAGTACGGTCTCTGTACACAGAGACTCCAAGGATAAGAGTCAAGTTCCCCGTAGCTGGCTCTCTATTATTAAGTATAATAATAAGGAATAACTGAAAATTTCACCACTGGCCCTTTTTAGGGACACTTAAGCATCAACGTTCCTTACTTGATCATCGATCTCATTGATTTTTTTAAGGGCCTTCTTAGTTTAAACTACCTTGCCAACAAACAGATTTTTACTACTCTTTCCAAAAACGATTTGTTGACTTAAAGACTATGTGAAGCTGGTCCCTTTTAAACCAAGTCAGTCATTTACTGGCAGACGTAACGAGCGGAGTTGTTCGTCACAAGGCTAAAAATCTCGGTGATTGACGACCTTATATTATCCTCTTGAGTAAAGCATTAAACCAGGAATCACCAACTTTCTTCAAGGCCTGCACTGGAAGAACCTAACAAATGTGAAAAAAAACAAGCTTGAGCCAACGAAATAGTCTCAAACGGGCAAACGTCACGAACTAATCTCTTCAGTTTTGATCACCACAGCAACTGAGTCTGCAAAAAAAGAAGGTGCCTTAGACACCTACGTCTTTGACGTTATACCAGGAGACGTTGGGTTAGAGCTCTGCAAAGAGCTTTAAAGCTTCAAACGCTGTTGCTCTCCTTCCAATCAGCGTGATGCTACAATAAGAGGCTAGAGAAGATAACCCCGAGATATAGAAGCAATTACGTTTGCTGGAAACTTCAGTCAAGAAATAGTCTACTTAAGAAGCTTACCAGATCTCTTCAGGATCATCGAATGTTAAACTACTTTGCCAATAAATATATAACAACCTAATTAAATGGAAAAAAAGTCTTTAGGGCTGATAAAAGTTTCAACTATGCCAAAAGTCACAAGAAGTTATATTGGAAGGAAAATCTCAAATGCACCTAACAAATTATAGCTTTAGGCATCAAGAAAATGACTCTGAAAGGTTATCGTGATTAAAGCAGCATTAAAATAGATAAATAAAGAATTTATAAAGTGAGGGATAAGCTTCTTACTATGACCTTCATAGTTATCTCTTGAATCTTACGGATTTTTTAATAAGTAGAATATGCATTTGTTTTTGTTTTTTGCGGTGAGAAATATAAAGATTAGAAGAATATATAAACTCTAGGACTTTGTTGCTGTGGTAATAAAGTTGTGAGATAAGTGAAAAAATCTTTTTAATTACCTATTTTTTGTAAGTTTTAAACCTTTACAGTTTAAGAAAATAGCCCTGTTCATAGATTATACAGGCGAAACTGCAAATCAACGGCCTTTTAGAGCCAGCAACTATTTTATGGCATAAGAAATACAAGGTTCTTTTCAGCATAATTTTTTTTTCTTACTTTTTACAGATTTTTACTTGACTAAGTAAACTGTATGGATTCCGAACAAATATGTTTTTTATAAGAAGATTTTTGTTCTGAGAAGTGTCAAATATAAATGTAACTTTTTTCACTAAAAATGTTTTACATTTTGTGTCAACACACTAGTGTGCTTTATTAAGTGATTCTTTGGTGAAGTAACAATTTCCTGTATTTTTTTTTTACTTGGAAAAAAGTTTTAACTTGAAAGTACTTGAATTGATTTCTATACTGTAAGTAAAATTTTAATTTTTATACTTGACTGTTAAAATAAAGTAAACTTTAACACAACTTTTTAATCTATTTTCTGTTTTTAAAATAATGTTTTGAATAAGTAATTAATTAATACATTCTGTATGTATGCTTGGTATATCAGATCTGAAGTATTTCTAGTATACGGATCAACACATAAATATTTAAGTAATATTATCTTATCATTCACAATAATGTACTGCTTTGTATTCTATATTGTAATACACAATATTTGTATGCAAAACAATTTTTTTTCTTTTAAGGATAAAATTAAGTGACTTATAATTAAATACTGAAAAATAAAGTATTTAGTTTAAATCAAACAGTTTTTTTGTCAAGACCAAGTATTGGCATGCAAAGTGCATTTCCCAATGGTAGTGGACCATGAAATCGTGATAACTGACCTGGAAAATCCTTGAAAAAACGATTTTTAAGAAAAATTAAAACTTTTTTGGTGATTTTCTGCAACAAGGAAAGGTTTAAGAGGATTTCAAATACCCTTGCACGCAAATAGACCCTAAATTTATGTTCAGTGACTTCAATGAACACTGAAACAGGGTTCTCTAGGCAACATTTTTTACTATCGCACTAATTTTTAGTACTGCAGTCCATAGGGAAGCTTGAGATGGATAAATTAACCCTAAGTTATTTATACTTTAAGGTTATGCATTGGTGAGAGGTTATTAAAATCTTTAAACGTCTACAGAATGTGAAAAAATAAGGCTTTTTCTGTAGACCTGGTGCGATTTTACTAGTTTTCAGACATAAAACAGTTTGGTCCAGCTTTTTCACCTTAAAAGATCAGAATACCAGGTCTTAAGTAGGGTATAAAACAGCCCTTCAATGCTTGCACACAACTTCTTTCTTATTTCTGAGGATGTATAGAATGAGATAAGAATTGGTTCAAGTGTGTGCCTCGAAAAAAATTCTTTCTCTTTTTTGCATGTATACATTTACGAAACTTATATCACTAAAGTGGTAAAACAACTTTAAATTCCTTGAGGTGACGCTAATCATAAAAAAAAGCGATGATAATACAGATTATTATTGCAAGAAAAGAGCATTTTGTAATAAGTACGAATAATTGAAATAAATTTTCTACATCTCTAAAAATAAATAATAAATCATTAAACACACTAACAAAGCTAAATGAAATAATGGATGATATTGATATATTGAGCTGCATAAAAGAGAAATGTCTGTACGTCTGTAATTTCATTAAGTACAACTTATTTGTATTCAGCTTAGATGGCAAGCCACCACACACTGTCGTCCTTATTATCTTTAATAAAAAAATAATAATAATCACAAATATACTAACTGTCTCAAAAAAAAGCTATTCTATGAAATGAGGGCAGAGAACAAAGACTAGATAGAAATAACAAAGTTATTACAGCAACAAATTGTAAGACTGTTATGATCACAACATGATTTAAATTTTAAAATTTTTTTAAAATACGTGGGATTAGGTAAAGTAAGGTAAGGGGGACGAGAAGTGTTCAATAAAAAGATTTTGCGTGTTCAATAAAGAGAATCACAATGATTCTTAAGTTAAAAAAGTATGACGTAACACTAACTCGAGCCAGAGCAATCACAGATAGAAAAGAAGATTGTATTGAAATGAACTAAAACGCAATGAATGTACTATGTAGTTAGATTTCAAATGATTAGTTACAGTTCGTAGAGGACAAAAAAACGGTGTACGAAACAATGATGAAATTTTATGGGATGTACATAAACGAGTCAGATCTACTCTCAATTTGTTTCAAAACCAAGTGGAAAGAAATATTGTTATCATAGTTAAACAATAGCTTAAAGTATTATTTAAAAAGTTCTGGTGCAAATGTGACTGAAAAAGAAAAGCTCAGCTAAATGGTAAAAATGCTTCTAAGTTTGTAAAGTTATTTTGGTGACTTAATGAATGTTTTAAAAGAATCTAATCAAACAGTTGAGAAAGTGTAACATAAAATAGAAATTAAAAAAAAAAGGAAGATAGAAGCAAAGCAGTTCAAGTACGTTTAAAACTGACAAAAACAAAAGATGGAGTATGTTTTAAGAATGGAAGATGTAGATACTTCAAGGCCTAATGTACGACAACTAGGCGAAGCAATATTTCATGGAAGCGAAGTGGCAACAGCAACGAGATGGGTGTAAACAACAATAACAGCAGCAGCAGTGGCAACATTGTGGCCACCAAGGCTGAAGTTGTAGGAATGATAGAGGCTCTTGTCAACATCGTCGAGAAAATGGTTGACACCAGAGTAATCAACGACTTTCAAGTTGAGAGGGTAGTGTTAGTTGTTTCAATGCAGAACTCAAAAAAAGACGCAATGAGTCACGTGTTAAGATAAATAGCTGGTCTGAATCATGTTATAAATGATTATCAATAGTTACAAGAATCTGTTTAATTGAAAGGGCCTAAGAATATAAAAAGAAAAGATACAAGGTCTTTAAAGGCAACATAAGTTTGTAATACTAGAAACAAGTTACATATTCATAGTAAAAATAGAATCAATTAAATGACAACTGTGTTTTTTTGTTAAAGATATAATGACAAACTAAATAGGTTACCAAAAAGTTTAAAAAACAAATATAATTATATTAGTAGAATTATGTCAAGGAGTTTCAATCAAAATATTAATGTTCTGATAAGTCAAACTTCAATAACAGACTGTCTGTAACGATCGTCTTAACGATATAGACTGAGCCTGATGAGGTTGGCGTTAAGACCAACGAAACGTTGCTCAAACTAACACCTGACTTTGGAGTTTTTATTCTCACTCCTAAATTAGCTCTTACTGATCGTGTGCTTATGCACAAAACCTCAAGAAATCAAAAATTATTTCTATTCAACCGTGTTCACTGTACATACATGAATTAAATGCAATAGCAGAAAAGTGAGATGTGAACGTTATGAAAATTTTTAAGCATTTATTAAAAGAGATAAGGGTAGATAACAGATTTTAGCCATCAATAGTTAAGATAGCAGCCTATATGAAAAACTGAATTATCACTTGATGTATGAAAAAAAAAAACACCTTTAAAAATTAAGTTTGAGAAGAAGCTCAGTATTAAAAATATAAGAATTTATTGAAGCAGAGTTTTTTTAGAATACTTCAATATAAAAGAGATTGAAAGTGGGACAAAAAAATACTGACGTAAATTTAGAAAATACTAATGTCAACAAATACTGAGTTAAAAACGAAAATAGTGATTTAAACATAAACCGCAATAATGAACATAAGAATTCCAACAATCAACGAGAAAAAAAAACCTGATAGACATAGAGGTACAAATTTTGTAGATAGTGATATTTTTACGTAGATTATACGAATGATCAGACACCTTCTTTCTATAATGATGTAAAGAACAGTAATAAGTCTGATAATTAAAAAAAAGCAATGGACGAAAAAATATATTGTTCAAACAAAAAATAAAGTTGGATTCCAGTTGATAACCAAGTAATAAAAAAGCTTTAAACTAAAAATAAGCTTAAGAGTCGTGTATGTATCAACTTTCCGTGTATGTATCAACAATCTGAACGAAACGTTGCCGAAAATTAATATAGATATATTTAACATCCAAGCTTATCTATATTGTTATTAGTGGCTCACAAAGATCCTATATTTTTCCTACATAAAAATAAGCTTATACAAAATAAACTGATACCTTTATTTAGAATAAATGAGTTGTAAGAGGTTATTAACAAAATGGTTTGATCAATGATATTTATTTACCAATGGCATAAATGCAAGCTTTGAAAATTTTACCTTCTTATTGTTGTCAATATAATGTCATTAATAAACAGATGGACGTGAAAATGGCGTTTTTTAATGTAAAGGTGACATCTGAGGTCTGTGTAAAACAGGAACTATGCTACGAGGATGGAAATGACAAGGTTTCTTAATTGGACAAAATAGTGTATCGATGAAGAGAAAGCCCAACCGCTTAGCGTAAATGTTTTAATGCTTATTTACAAAGTTTTAATTTAATAAGAAGCGAAAATTTTTGTTACGTCAATACTTTAAATAACAGAAATGATTATGTATGTTTGATTCTTATTAAAGATAACCTATTGATTTGTTGTAAAAATAAAAAACAGTAAGATTTTGTTAAAATATTCTTGTGTGATAAGTGTTAAACGAAAGATTAAGTAAGAATAAACACTTTTTTAAGATACAAGAATGAACTATGAAATGATTAGGATTGAAAACCCAATGATTGTAGACTATGTGATTTGATTTACCGGTTGCGAGGAAAAAGAGTGGGAGCCAAATTGCTTGGTTTTATTGAAAGATTCACACTCACACCTTTTTATACATAACAAATAATAAAGTATATTAACAGCAGAAATTACAACACTTGATGAGAAAAAAAATTAAAAAACTTTGGTAAATAACAAAATTACGTTTTATGTGCGCTAGTTTAAAGATATTGAACGAAGTTGAAAAACAGTTATTTTACTTATATTATTAACTAAAAATGATATTGTTTGAGTCACGCAAGTAAATTAAACAAAACATTTTCTTTTTCTATTTAAAATGATTTACTCGAGAAAATGTCTACTTGGTTGGTGTACACAGTGACCACACTATGGTTCACTGGACGAGCGATCGGTGCGGACTGACTAAATTCTCACAGGCGAGCAGTCGTGAGCAGCCAAAGTAACTTAAACGTGGAGCGCTATGATTGGTGGTCACGCAGGACCATTGTACGCACGCTATTGGTTACAAAATACTAAAGTTAATTGCTGGCACGCGAATATATAAATTCTATATAGTAAATGTTTGTAATACTAATGTGATGTTGAACAATGACTATGGAAATAGAAAAATGACACTTGATCAAAAAACCTAAGTGAAATGTTAGTAAGAGAGTATTATACTCAAAATTAAAAATTCTTTTCGGTTCCTATGAAATTTAATTTGAACTTAGAACTAATGAAGTTAGTGTGATGATATTAAGCTTAGAAACCTTATGGAAGCTCTTTGGTACGTAAGTTTAGGAGCAGGACGTGACATTACCTTCAGTGTAATTCATTTTAGGTAGATTTTAGAACTGTTATGATACACCGCATTTTGTATACGCTTTCATAATATTAAAATATTAACACAAAGGTCACCAAGGCTCACGTCGAGCACTAGGTAGTGCTCTATGCGACACCTCTCATCATAACCACCGATCAGTGTGCGCAGTATGAGTCAGCCCTATTTTCATCTCTTGCTGGCTACCTTGGATCCCAGTCCATTAGGACAGCACCCTACCATTCCTAGGTGAACGGTATCCTCAAATGCTTCCATCGCACGTTCAAGGTGGCCTTAATATGCTCTTTGGAGATTCCATGGCCATCAGCGCTTCCACTAGTTATGCTAGGCCTCGGCACAACTTTCAAGGAGGATCTGCAAGGCATACCGGCCAAAATGCTACATGGCACAACCCTACGTATCCCAGACAGGTTTTCCGTTGGATGAAGCCACCCCAAAGCCCTCCCAGTCACCTTCGTCGAGGGCTTCCACAATCTACACAGGCCATAAAATCTGTGTCTATGGCCATATACACGGCAGAGTTGAAGCAAATTTTTCACAAGGATCTGAAGACCTCCTCTCACATGTTTCGGCGCAAGAACAGTATCAGAAGTTCGGTGGTGTCACATTATAACGGCCCATTCAAGGTCGTCAGGAGGTTCAATGACAAAAACGACATTATCAACGTCAGATGCATGCAAGTCACCGTCTCCGCCGAGGCGCTTAAACCAGCGCACCTGTCATAAGATGACATCCAAGCACCCGCAACCTGTAAGCAACAACTCGCCTAGCACATCCAGCGAGCTCAAACATCACAGCAGCAGCAGCAGCATCATCTACATCAAGGGCTGCTGTCTCCCACACCTCCCGCAGGTTCTAAAATAGCGTCCCATTCACCTGATATTGAGACGAATGGCACTAGAAGGGGGGTGGTTGTCGTGCATCCGCCTCTCGTGCCATCAAACAAGCGCAAGCAACTTCTCACTCTGAGAGAAGTCTTCGCCTTTCATCAGGCGACGATACCAACTAAAAGCTCTCTCTCGCTCTTCCCACCAGCTAAGTTGGCAACGCAGTAAGGTGAGCCGTAGTCCACACGACCATTGCAATCAATATCTTGCGTTACCTTCTCAGTGCTCTAATTTCTTACTTCATGTTCTACTTTGCTAATAAAGAGTTGTTATCACTAGTAACCAACATCCTGTACTTTCTGTCGTGTCCTTGTTCCTAAAAGTATATGCTTTGTAGAGTAACATTACAAGAATGTGATGTGCACTGCCCACTCAATGTTAGAATTCCAGTGCCCTTGAGTGTTAATTCTTGTCGATGATCGTAATCACAAATCAGACGAAATTTAAGAGGATCTCTAGTAAAATATAGACATTCCTTAAATTATTTTAACTCGTTCCAATAAGATATATCTTAATGATATAACAGAATTTCACATTTTTTAAGGGCTTTTTTTGTGGATTTTATAATAAGGAAAAGTTCACAAGAAGCATCGTCGATTTTTTTTATTATTACATAGGTAGATTCACATTGTAGTAATTACCCATATTGTATACATTCATTACGTAGTCTTTATCAGCTAGAAAATAATTTTCTTGGTGGTAGTTTATAATATAATAGTTTGTTTTGGATAAATACTGACGTAACCTTGTAAGTTTTGGTGTGTATTTTGTGGCATGGATAGTATATGCCTTCTATAAAAACTATATTTGTGGTTTTCAATTATAGCAAATGTACTTGTAACTGTTGGCTGTGCTTCATTAATTACAACTGTTGTATGGGAAAAGCTCTGTAATTTACTATTGGTGATTACTGCTTTATCTATTGGTAGAGAATTTTTGTTACTAAGTGAGTAAATTTCTTTTAGTATATGACTCAATTGTTCGGATACGAGGAGAAGAGGGTGAAGATGACCTTTGGTAGTCGTTTCAATTTCATTAATTATTGTTTTATAGAAGTGCAGTACGTAATATGAGAACTTCTAAGAATGAGAACTCCCAATAACCCAAATGCTAATTGATCGTGCGATTGCATGAATTTTTTCCTGTTCTGATGAATACAAGAAATTTACGGTTAGCCTCCGTTTTCGTTGTGTAAGTTCTAAATTATTGATTCTTGTTTATTCTATTTTTTGATGGAGAATTTCTAAGTATGATCGTAGAATATAAGCTTGGTTTGCGACGAGAACCGAAATATTTTCCGTTTTTAAATAGACATTGTTTAATTTAGAAGCGATATCTTCTCTATCATTGGCGTCTATTCTTCCAAAAATTTTCTTAGTCATCTATCCCACGAGCTTACGAGGGGCGTCCCATTTCTTTATACTACGAGATTCAATTATTGATAAGTAAAGGACTTTAATGGTTGGTAAGAAATAATGTGGTATCTCGAACTGTAATAAGTTAATCTTTTTAAGTAATTATTTTAAGTGTGATAGAGGTATTAATTTTCCACATTGGTTTGTACTTAGCTTTTTATGGTAGTAATTAGACAAATTATACATTTGGAAGCCTAGTTTTTCATAATAGTTCGTAAGATTCTCACAGCTCGAAAGAACGGTTATTGTCTATTGTGTACGGATAAGATGAACTTTATTCTGGTACTTATAGTAAATTCTGAATTGTTGGATATTTCTTGATTTTCATGAAAGCTCTTCGATGGAAGGCAATCTATTAAGTATGCTTAGAGTTCTTTTCTTATAACAACCTCCATTATGAGTAATCTAAGGATCATTTTGTTAAGTTGTCGATATTCCTGGAACATGAGGAAGATCTTATTCATAACAGCGTTTCACCTTATTCAAATGTTTCATTACTATTTTCAGATTTCTTGATCTAAGTGTTTTGATATTAAAATTTTTATTTAAATAAATGTTTTTAAAAATTTTGCTGTAGTGCTTATCTTATATTTCTTTCCAAGATTCTTTTATTGCGTAAGCTCTTATACCCACTTCTAATCGCTGAGGTCCAGCATGTTTATCATATTTTTGTCTACTTTTGTGTTAACATTTGATAAGTTTATTATGAGCTTTTGTATGCATGTCTTTTAAGCAACTTATTAAATAAATAGGATAATTACTTTAAGACTGTATTTAATTTTAAGTTGGATATGGATTTGGTGGACGTGCTTCTCTGCCGTACACTAATTTATATGGTGTAAGTCTGGTAGCTGTATGCAGTGATGTATGATGTATTTTATTTATGTATAGCAAAATGTTAAATTGTGTCCCAGTTCTGTTTTGATGTAGCTTTTGCTCTCAAAAAGCTTAAAAGCATGGCATGGCTACTTACTAATCACCTGTAGGATTGGAGATGGTAAGGCGTAATGATCTTAAGTTTAAAACCGAAAATTTGAGCTAAATTTATTAGAATATTTTATTTTACATTATTTTAAAAACTCTTTACATTCTTGCCGACAACCATTTTAGGCACTCCATATAACGCTATGAAAGGTCTTGCTACAGTGTCTGGGACTATGGTAGATTGGATGTTGGGTATAGACATTGCTACACAGTATTTTCTAAACAAATACTATGTCATTAATACATGTTTATTTGCGAATGTTGTTGCTCACTGACCTATAGAATCAATGACTTTTTTAAAGAAAACTTTTGCTGAAATATTAATTATTGTATAGGTTCTAATAATATCATACATTCTTTTCTTTATATCCTTGTTAGTTTTGGTTCTTGGCAAACTTTGCATTTTCGTACACAATTTTCCATATACATTTTCTCATACCTCCCCTGCAAGGCAATCCTTGTATTTTTTCAAGGTTTTATTCATGCCTCTGTGCCCACTGAAAATACTGTTGTGGCATTCTATTAGTTTTTGTTGGCTTACTTTGTTTAATAAATGAGGACATTTATTGGAACATACAGTTATTTTAATGTTTATACAACTTGATTTTAAATGGATTGCTTTGGGCAATATTTTCCTGGAAAAACTGTCAGTTATTTCACCCATTCTGGACTTTCTTTTTTTTTTTCTTGTTTATTGATTTTATTTTTTTCTCATGTTAACAGTGACTTAGTTATCGCATTCAACTTTCCATTGCTGTTCTCATATTTTGAATGCGGCTATAGGACAAGCAGACGGTAACAAGTTACTATGCTTTGGGGTGTGATATTGTCTTATAAATGTGTCTTGCTGTTTTATACCTAAACGAGACGGTGTATTGGGTTGCTACATAGCGTTCTTCCTTTATCTATGGCTCCTTTACTTTGTTTTTGTTAGATAGTTAAAACATTAGGCTCTTTCTATACAGTATCGACACCGTCTCTTTTCATCATAAATGCAGCCTTAGAGCGTATTATAGGTGATTTTAATCTTATTGGAAGGCTTCCTTATTCTATAAAAGTTTAAGAGTCTTCAGGTAAGCGCAGTAAAATATTAAATAAAGTTTTTAAATTCTTAAGATTTGCTTTTTCCTGTTGTTTGTATTGTGCTTATCAGTTCTAGCGGTATGTATTAATCCCAATGTACAGATAGGTCAACAAAATTAGTTTCTTGCAGACTATTATTTGAAAAATATTGTTTATCATAATATTTATCAAAACTGCTTTCCAAAGCATCTTGATGCTTTGATCTGCGAGCAGTAGATTGCAGCTTCAGATTAAACATTATTTGAGCAACCATTTTATCTTCTGATGTACTTGATGAGTCAGGATTAATCTTAAATTCTACTGATTTTCGAGGTGCAGCTTAGATTCTTCTATTTGTTGAATTCCTGGCAGCTGATAGTTGAGCTGATGGGTTAAATACTTTTTTTAAGTCACTGGCTCCAGTAATAGCTTCTTGTTCTGACTCATTATTGGTTGTGGTTAAAGTTGACGATGAATCTGGCTTAGTGCTTAAGAGGCTAGGAAGTAGAGATTAATCTGTTTAAGGTATAAGTGCTTGCTGGTTCTCTTCATCTTCCAATGTATTTAGAATTTCTATGTCGTGGAACTCTGAAGTATTTGTAGGTCTGTCAGGAGAAGGTGAATTTTGTTTTTCTAAAGCTTGGCGTTTAAGTAACCTTTGAGCGATTAATAATCTAGCGAAATCTTCTTGCCCTCCTTTGATTCCTGGATATATGATGAGAGAAGAATTTTAAGAGCCCTTTTCTTCCTCTCGTTGCGTGCCTCACTGTAGTATTCGATACGAGATTATTTCAGCTTCGATTATGTATACTACTCGCTCTATTAGCACGTGCAAAAGATGTTTTTGTTTGTTGGGGAACGTTTGAAATAGGTTTTAAAGGTACCGTACATGACTGTCATATTTTATGATTACTATTCTACGCCTGTCTTTGAAATCTATGAAACCTTTTACGGTATTTATTCTAAAAATATGTATATGTATTATAGATGTAGTTACATCCGCGTAGTCTTACTACTCATTGATTAACGTGACTGATGGGGTATTTTATTTATTCAATCCATGTCACAGGCTTGTGGTCTCCGTAATCTATTAATTTTTGACTCTTTAAATAGTGTCAAAAATGTTGTACGACTGCTATGACTACTAAACACTTTTTTGCAGTAGTGGGGTAATTTTTTTCGCATTTATTAACAGTGTATGACACGTAGGCTACGAAATAGTTCTCTCCTGGTTGACCTTGCATAAAAACATAAAAACAGCACTGAAAACTAAAATATATGAATCGGTAGTGAGAATAAACGGTTTGTCAAGATCAACTTATGAAAGAACTGGGGCCTTACACAGGAATGATTTTTATTTTTCAATCTCTCTTTCTGAGTCTTAGTTTAATTGAACTTTTGTCATTTTCATAATAATTTCATTAGAGGTTCGGCAAATTTAGCATAATCTTTATTTAATCGTCTATAATATCTTGTAAGTCATAAGAATTAAAGAATTTTCGTACAATTTGTTGTTATTGGAAAATTTTTTACTACTTCTAGTTGCTTGGGATCTGGTCTTACTTTGTTACCACCTATTTTATGTCCTGAATATGTCACTTCCGGTGTTGGAAATTTGCATCAATCTAGTTGTAATTAGAAATCAGCATTAAATAGTCTGTTGAATAAAGAGTCCCACCAATTAAGAATGGCGAAATGCCACTTTTCAAAAATAAACTTTTTTTTTTTATAGGTCACTAACCCTCGAAAACTAAGGCTCGTCATATTTTTAGACCCAATATCAACCCTTATGTATTTTACATTGTCTAAAACATCTATTTTCTGTTTTTTTTTTTCAATTTTCCTAACCTTAAAAATTATACTGAAAAATATCATGTTGTGTTATTTTTGGCCCACTAAATTGATTAAAAATACTTTTTAACCTCAAAAATGTAAATTTCTGACCTAAAAAAAAAATTTTAACTTTAAAATCGCTCTATCTGTTTTTCCTTAGAGATAGCAGGTCTAGATCTTAAAAAACGCTTTTTCGGCTCAAAATACAGACCCATGAATTTTGGCAGATTTTTCCAAGTAGTGTGCCATGTCCAAAAACCGATCCTAACCTCCAAAATAGCTGTTTTTTGCATTTACCTTTTTTTCTGTACAAGGTACATTTCCAATTCTTGCGGAAGACGCTTTTTTGGCTTAAAATACATACCCATAAATATTAGTTGATTATTTAAAGTGGTGCGCCATGTCCGAAAACCTAATTTAACCTCTAAAATAGCCATTTTCCAGATGTATTTTTTTGTATAAATCATGTTCAATTGAAATAAGTTTGAAAGAAAAAAGATCCAATTTTTATTTTATTTCGGAATGAAATGAAGATAATACGTTGTGGAAAAAATGATCATGTACTTACAAATATTTACATATATCTTTTTATAATCATTCACAATTCTAAATATAATACAATTCCCATTTTTCATCGCTATTTTTGTCGATTATTGGATGGGTGTCATCGAAATCAAACAATTTTGTCACAGCTTCAAAAGGCTTAAATGTTTTCGATAAATATCTACCGTGTGATAAATAATAAATCATTGCAGCTACGTGAGAGCAACATCCTATTGTACGGTTACCAGTGGCACAGTTACAACTATGACCTTTTATTCCATCAAGTCCAATTGAATCCACTTTGTAACATACGTACATTTATAAATTTTACTGCTGATATGTCTTGATCTAACTTCAAACCTTAACACATCAGATTTTTCTTTAATATATCTCAATCTTAGGGTACAGTCATCTTGAATCATCTCCGCTTAATAAGATACCACCTGCTTCAACTCATAAGAACCCGTGAAAAAAATTTCCAAATCTTCGATAGTCATTTCTGAGAAATGTAGCAAATTATTCAATCTTATTTCACAAAACTGTAATCTTTTTCTATTCCAAACTTTCTTTACAACTTTAATTGCCAAATGATTTTGATCTGACTTTTTTCCCTTAATTTTTTGAATAATTTCATCAACTTTTTCATTATCTGAATTCAATCTTTTGCCAAAAGTATTATATAAAAAACATGCAACTTGACAATGTAAGGCTGCATTAGGTAACATGGTATTGTGTAGTTGATGATGCGATAATTTAAATTTTTTACCAATAATTCCATGCACAGCTTTAACCACCAATCGGATTTTCGTTATTAACCGAGACTCATTAGATTCTCTGGTTGATAGCTGAGTCCGTTTTTCCTTTAATGCTGGCATAAAAACTTTAAATCCTTTTCCTCTAAATGTTGTTTGACATCTTGGAAACCTCTATCTAAAAAAAAGTAGTCCCCTTCTTTTAAAATGGTGCTTAAACCATTTGCGTCTTCCAATATATACTGAAGGAATTGTGCATCATTTTTATTAGCATTGAATGGTGTAGCTACGTCCAGATTAAAACCATTAGTAGTACAAATTGTGAACGGCTTGCATAATGTTGTTTTTTTCTGTCCAGAGAACGATTTTCATTGACAAATGTTATTGCTACTTTTTTCATGACGTAGATAGGTTCCATCACAAATTACAGCTAAACGATTGTCAAAACTACATAATTTTTTCGCTACCAAAGAGGTGTTTTCTATCAAAAAATCTCGAGACTTGGAGTCAATTCCGAACCGCGTTGACAATACATTGTTTTTAAAACTGCTCAAAATTGATTCTATGAATGCTGATACTGATTAATTCAAATAAAAAAGTCACGAGAGCTTGAATAACTGTGCGGTTTCCTGAATTTCTCAAAGAAGGCATTATATTTTGAAGGGCATGAATATTCTTACATGTAAAGCCTGTTAAGAATTTCAAATGCTCTTCAGATCATTCGAAATTTTCAATTGGGTTAAAAAGACGTGAATTCACTTGACATAAGGTCACAAAGAATTTATTAATTTCAGTTAATTCAATGGAGCATTTATTCGAGAAAACTTTTGTTTTATCCATTTTTTCTTCATAAAATCTAGATTTTATTAAATGGTCGCAGCAACATCTGTTTCTATTCGGTATGAAAATTCGTCGTTCAGTAACAACTTGTGTCCTAGCATTGAAAGGGACATTTTGAAGATTATATTTTGAATTGCAAATAAAACAATACATACAAGTGATAACTGATCTCTGAAAAGGCATATTGACTTTTTATTCTGTTTTTTCCACAGGTGGAATATAAATTGATAAACTTGTTGACTGAGTGTTGAATGAAGTGAGAGATAATTGACTGAATCGTTCACTATTTGATTCGATTTCACTGTGTTCTGATTCAATATCTGCAGGATCTTTCATTACTGAATGTTCGATAGCATCATTCAATAACGGTATTGCAGAGTTCTCTTCTGCTTCTTGTTTTTTCATATCACTTGCACTTCTTCTAGAGTTACGTCTGCATTTATTACACATTACATCACCAATTTGAGCATAGCATTTATAAACTTCATATGTATGCGCAGCCTTATCTCGAGAGTCAATAAACATGAAATTACTGGTGGTTTTGCGAATATATACATTGCAAAGCGACGCACTTATCATCATTCGTTTTTTTCTTTTTAATATCATCATCTAATTCCATCATCTCACCTGTGAAATATTGATGTGTGATGAGTAGATTTAAAATTATTAAAAAATTTATTTTAAGATCAGATTGAAAGTAGAATGAGATGCAAACATAAGTAACAGAAAAAGGAATATTCAGATTCTTTACTTTTTTTTATCAAAATATTAAAAGGAGGGCGTTCCACAACTGATATAAGTTAACACTTCTTATTAAATGCAAAGAACTCTAATTCAGCTAAAAAAAGTTGAAGAGTCACATGAAAATGCAGAGATTAACTTTAAAATCAAAATATAAGTAGATTGTAAAAGTGCATTGAATTATCGTCAATTGAATATAGTACCAACTCAAACCAGCTTTGGAATTACTACTTACATTTTGACATGAAAAAATGAGAAACATCACAAATTATTTAATCCAGGAATTTTCACATTGTAACAATAAACTTTAGTTTTTCATTGCTATATTGAATTTTCTTAAAAAATAGTTTTTTCAAATACTCTTATACGGTTTTCGTCCTTTACGATTCTATTTTTTTTTTATGCTTGTGTAGTAGTTTTTTAGTACATAAATTGAAATAAACTTTCATCAGTCGCACGTACCTTGAATATTGGCATCAATTTCTGACTGTAATTCTTCATGCTGTAAAGGATGACTTTGAGCTTTAAATGTAGCAGGCTGTTGATACTCTTCGTTACTTAATTTTCCATCAAAACTTTGCTCAGAATTCATCGGCTTATCAGTGACTTCTTTCAGCTACTAAAAAAGTAAAAATATTTCAATAAAACAATTTGCTAGATGTTGAATATGTACAAATATTAATCAAATCAAATATTGTACTGAAACAGTAAAAAAATTTTCATCAATCTGTTAAGATAATTAATATCAAAAATACACTCATACTTTTTCAATTCTGATTATGATTATAGATTTACGTTCATTATTCCAATAGATTCAAACATAAACATCTAACTCTAATATCAAGGGGCCCGGTAGGGCTCTCTTGGCAAGTTCATCATACATTTATTTTTTTCTATTCAAAAAACTAATAGTTACTTAAAATTATAATTCAATACCTTGGTTATCTTGATCTTTGTTCTGATCCTTTGGATTATTTTTTCCTTATTTTATTTTTCTTATTTTGCTGCAGCATTTGGAGCAAATCACATCATAAATATGAACATCAAGTTCAGAAAGCAAGGTCAATTGTGCTGCAGTTTCTAAATTATCAACTGTAAAAGATTCACCACCAGCTTTCCAGATTAATGCATGACACATAGAACACTTATCTAGTCTAATCTTTTTCTTCGGTGGTTCGGCACTAGTTTCCATTATTCAACTTGATAAAAAGAGAATCATTTTAATACCAGTCATTACTTGTGCTAAAATATGTGAATTAAATGAACATTGTTAATGATTTTGAAAAATATATTTTGATATTATAAATTTTCATTTATCATAGTTTTTTAAACTAACTATTGCATTGGTACTTAGTATGTAAATGAAATCAATACTGAGTCAAGGTGGAATTCACATTGAAAGCTATAATTATGATAATAATAATTTAACTTAATGAAAAAATTTTGATAAAATTTTGAAAATGCTTAGGTAGAATTAAAGAAGTAGAAATAGAATATGTAAATAAATTTAAATCATATTCAACGTTCACTTTAAAAACAAAGATTGAGATGATAACTTTTATCGACCATTGATTTCATCATTTTTTTATTTTATCAACATATAGCTTATAAATTCACGTAATATAAGCTCACAGCAATCTTTAAAATGATTATTAGGAAGAAATTGATAAAAATCTTGATAAATTAATATTATACTAGCAACTTTTTGTCTCCTCGAATAAGAACTTTTTAATAACAACATGCATAATATTAACGAACAGCTAAAGTGAAATGACTAACATATAACATACCACGTTCAGTATTATTTTTGAGAATCTTTAATATGGATATAATAATTTATTTCAATAAAGTATTAGTTTTTTAATCTCTATATCGGTAACTTAAAACAAAAACTTCGCCAACTTTTTTTTTCTTTAAAAAGCGAAAAAAAAGGAATGCTAATTCCTTTCTTGTAATTTCTCAACAAAAAAATTCAAAGATAAATTTAATATGAAAAGTTAATACTTTCAAAAACCGAGATACACACCCGAATAATCCAAATCAACAGATGCGTAACACTTGAAGGTCTTCGAACATAAGATAAGTTAAGAACTCCCAGTCAGTACCTGACACAGAAAATCAATATCCACTCATTCGTGTTTCTTCTTCCCGTAACTCTTGTCAAGCTCAGAGTAAAGTTGGTATAATACGTATTATACGTTCTGTGTTTATGTTTTCGTCAAATTAAATATACTGTAGTGATTTTGAACTTTGAACCCTACTAAAAAATCTTAGGTGAGATCTCAGCTGATTTCTCAGGTGAAATCTCAGCTCATTTCTCAGGTGAGAAGTTGACTGAAATCTCTTGCCAAAATCTTTGCTGAGATTCCCAAAAAATAATTATCAAGGTAATTGATGTTATACGCTGAGTATATAAAAATACTCCTAGTGGAATCAAGCTCTATTTTACTGTTTTACCTGAAGAGTAACGGATAAACCTTGAATATTTGTAACGATGTTAGTACTTGAAAAAAGTTTCATAAAATGAAGAAACGTACGAGCTAGCATATGGAGTGGCACGCTACTCGCGCTGTCTGTTATCGCCTGCCTCGAGGGTGATAAAAGTAAGTGTGTTTTAACAATAATTTCAGAATTATATTGAATTCTTCTTTTCATTTATTATTAAACTACTCGCGATGGCATAGCAATAGCACTAATGTCACGAATTATTCTAACATCTTGAATTATAATCTAACTTGACTTGAAAAAAAATTGACTGTGTTAGCACTTTGAAAATTTTTTGCAAAAAAATAAAGTGTGAACTAGCTTGTGGAGCAGCCAGCACGCAGTGGGCACTAGTTTGCACACGCTCGCTATATCTATCTTTCTCTCTCTTATTATAGGATCGACACGAATGTTCAAGGATAACCTATCACCCGGTTGGTCAAACAGTATAATAGACTTTGATTTAATTTTTTTTCAATATACTTGAGGTAGATTTTCAATATACTTGAGTCATAATATCAAATCTCATGATGATTCCTTTTCTATGGATCTCAGCTGAGATTTTGGCATAGGATCTCATCTGAGTTCTTACCTGAAAACTCAGCTGAGATCTCACCTGAGATTTTTCATTATGAGAATCCATTCTCAGACGTTGCACAATACGCTGAAAAATCGAATAAAATACGAGGGAATGTTCTTTGAGGCGATAAGACATTTTTGCAAGGATTTAAAATGCACCTCGTAAAGCAAAAAAAACAAAATTAAAAAAAAGCAATCTTAAAGGTTAGAATCGATCTTTGGACATCGCGCATTACTTGGAAAAATCTGCTAAAATTTATGGGTATGTATTTCGAGCCAAAAAAGCGTTTTCCGCAAGAATTATAAAAGTTCTCTGTACAGAAAAAAAGATAAATGCAAAAAACAGCTATTTTGGAGGTGCGGATCGGTTTTCGGACATGGCGCACTAGTTGAAAAAATCTGCCCAAATTTGTGGGTATGTATCTTGAGCCAAAAAAGCATTTTTTGCAAGATCTAGACCTGCCATTTCTAAGGAAAAAAAGATAGAGCGATTTTAAAGTTTAAACTTTCTTTTTAGGTTAGAAATTTACATTTTTAAAGTTAGAAAGTATTTTGAATCAATTAAGTGGGTCGAAAATAACATGACATGATATTTTTCAGTATAATTTTTGAGGTTAGGAAAGTTAAAAAAAATAAAATCTGAAAATAGACGTTTTCGACAATGTAATATACATGGGGGTCGATATTGGGTCTAAAAGAATGACGAGCCTTTGTTTTGAAGGGTTAGTAACCTATTAAAAAAAAAAGCTTATTTTTGAAATGTGGCATTTCGCCATTATTAAGTGGGGGGACCCTTTATGACTAATATTTCATGTTTTCCTAAAGTTTTGGCATGTATGATTATATCATCTAAAAATATAAATTGGTTAGTACCTTGCAATCCTAATAATACAGAATCCATAAGATTTCAAAATGTAGCTGGTGCATTGTATAATCCAAATAGCATAGTCGTTGTATAGGGGTACTGAAAGCTGTTTTATAGCAATTTTCTGGAGATACTCCAATTAAATGGAATTCATTAGCTAGATTAAACTCCTAAAAAAAAATTGACCTACAATTTTGCTTTAGTATCTCAGTATTATTAGGCAATTGGTAAGCATTAAAAATAGTTTGTGCGTTTAATTTTCTGTTATTTGTAACGAGACAATGTCTCTTTTCCCCGTTGGAATCTGGCTTTTTGGGGACAATCAACAGCGGATAACTGTATGGGCTAGGGAGTAGCTATGGTTCCTTCTTGTCATAATTTATTGATTAGATCTCTAACTTTCTTATGTAAAGCAGGAGAATATCTGTATTGTCTAGTAAGAATACGTTTATCGTCAGTTGTCGGTATATTATGTTGTACATAAGATGAACGAAGAGCAGCATCATCTTTGATATAAAATATCTAAAATCTGACTCGAAAACGTTTTCTGAATCTTCCTTATTGAAAGGTACGATATTTTGTACAGGGATCTTAATTTCTACTGGCTTTTCTTTAGTTGCCAAACAAAGTCTTACGTTTGCTTGAAACGCACGTGTCTAACACGTAGCTAAATCACCAGCCTTAGTCTAGCATCTGCTGAAAAAAGGTTACAGAACTCACTTTCCAACCTCTGTAGTTACTTAAGAGCACTTGAAAAAAAAAGAAGGCCAAAGTTGTCATGTGCAAGGAGTTTTCATACTCTTGCATTTAAGGAGAACGAGTTAAGTCGGGGATCTGAACGACCAATCAGAGCTTAACCTAATTACTCTCGATTGACACTAGCATAGTCGTGGTGCAATAATGACGCAGTTATTGATAATTGAAACTGACGATCTCTTGGATCTTACACGAAGTACAAGTTGCTGTCAAAATTGTGTACGATATTTTTTCATGGACATAAGCAGTAAAGAATATTGAAAATGTTTATTATTCACAGTCTTGGATGTACCACTGCGAATTGATTTCATAAGATAAGCACCTAATTTAGTTGCGAGAGGTTACACATGTCATTTGAGTTCTGCAATGGCAGCTTGTTTTAAAAAAAGTAAGTCATATGTCACGCGATTGCAGAAGAAGGTGTACCACCTGATGTTTTAAGATCGCTGAGCTTTGGCGCTTCATGATTGAAGAACGAAGCTGTGTTTTTAGACCGATAAATATGAAGTATATGACATAGGATATCGTACATCCAAATGTGATTGTTTTTTGCTTTTTTTTTCCAATGTGCCTTTATTCTTTTTCGGAATCGTGATAAGTTCTTTGAGTTGAGTTAATTAGACTGTTGCTACAATTGCCTGCAATGAATAATATTTATTGTGAATAATTAATCCAAAATACTTTTATAATACTAAGTTGTAATTTTTCAAAATTATTGCGTTGAATTTAAAAAGGTAATGATCCCAGTTATATTTCTATCGTTAATTTTAACATTCGGAAGCCACCTGTCTCACAACAGCAAATAGTAAGTCCCCATTATTAGTGTCAGTTACACTCCTTTTTCTCGTCATTAATAACGAAAACTTGCAAGTTACTTTTTTATGGAGTGAGCCTTCCAAGCTTTAGACTTAGTAACACCTCAACTTTGTTTAAACTAATATATAAAGAGTCTTATATATTGAATTAAACGAAATGAGCATATGTAGTATCGTGTTTATTTATTTATACTTGTATGCTAACGCACTTTATAACTCGGGTGATCATAATTTTAATCAGTTATTATGTTGAAAATACAAAATGTACATCTAGTAGTCCAGTATACAATTAGTAACAGTAGGTATGCTAGGCTAGTTTTCGATCAAATAAGAAGGGGGACGCCAGTGGAGTGCATATTTGGTACGTGATATTTTTTTTTTTTTTTTTTCTAAATCAGTGAACGTGTAAGAATATTTCATTCTCTTTTTTTCTCCACGTATGCTGCTTGCGTTGACAAATTGACAGCGCATATTTAAATTTGTATGCAAGTTACCCCTTACATATGAAAAGCTTACCCCTTTTATTTGACAAGCTGTACAGCAACCTTAACAGAAATAATGAGTTGACAATCGTTCAGACAAACTGTGACTGCTACAAGCCCACTATTAGACCTAAAATGGTTGCCAATGAGTACCGAAAAGGTGTGGGTGCAAGTTTCACGTCAGTCTACCTTCAGCAGCCTAATGATGCGGCAGCCAAAGTAGGCCCTAAGACTGCCCGTATGTAGTGTTTCAAAGAGCAGACAGGTCCTGTAGAAGTAAATTGTCACATAACTAAGTTCTTATACAAAAATTTTACTTGAATAATACTTAGGAGTGCTTTATAATATTTTCAGATAAAAAGTGTCAGAACCATTAAAAATCATTGTTCTTGCAAAAAAAAGTTTTTGTAAAAAAACTTGCGATTACTGATTTTAGCGTCCAAGGTGTATCTATGTTTGTAGGTACGTATGGGCATACTAGAGTTTCTTAACTAATTCATGCAGTTTTTTTCAGATTGCGCCAAAATTAAACAGAAAAGTTCATCTTTTATGTTGAGTACCAACTTTTTAAAGACACTTAATTTGTATTACGTCACATGAAGTGTAACAAATATGACATCCATACATTGTTCTTGCTTTGTACACTCACGTATATTTTTATGTATTTATTAGCATTCTTTCTCTCAAACTCACAGATATATATATATATATATATATATATATATATATATATATATATATATATATATATATATTAACACACATGCGTTCACTTATTCATAACTGTGGCAAACATATTTTGGTCTGATTTAAGGCACTCTTTGGCTGCCAACGGCAGACCGAAGTGAATCCCGTACACCTGCCTAATTAGAGCAATGAACATATTATTCGGCAGACACCTATGGGCCCAGTGATTCTCTGTGGTAGTCACACAGCATTGTCTGTTTGGAAAATAGTCCCTTAGAGCTAGCAACAAGATTGTTAAAGGACTGAGTCATCAGTATAGCATACTAGAAGTTCACCTAAATTTTCGTTTGAAAAAAATTTTAAGAATTTTACACGAATCACGACGATTTTCTTAGTATTACAGTACAAAGAGCTGACTTTAGACAACATAATAAAATAATTCTCTAAAATTCAAATTATAATTAAAAATTGACATAATAAGTAGAAAATACAACATACCACGTTTATGATGCATATTTTCTACAGTCAGTGCAGAAATAATTTAAATTTATTAAATTAATTGATAGATTTTTTCTAACATCAAATGAGGGGGAATTTGAGAAAGGTGGCTTAAAAAAAATTAATAATATGCATTAGTTTAAGAAATCTATTTGTTAACTGTTCTTAACAATACACAGTAAAATATTTTATTATTTCGTTTTAACATATGTTACACTTAATCAACCACGTCATAACTACTTATTTACGTAGGCTGTTGCTATTGACGTCTTAGGCATTTGTATGCTGTATCAAATGATGCTTTGATGACTTGAATGATGTACTCTGAATAAACCATTATTTAAGTAAGTGCACTTTACGTAGGGCACAAGGTAACTTTTTATTTTCCAAACTATTTGGCCCATGAGAAAGACATACAGGACAAGAGGATTCATTTTTAAGATGGTTACAGGATGGGCATATTGATACAAATCGTGAACATCACGCGTTTGAGTTAAACTAA
Source organism: Copidosoma floridanum (assembly GCF_036245765.1). Taxonomy (NCBI): domain Eukaryota; kingdom Metazoa; phylum Arthropoda; class Insecta; order Hymenoptera; family Encyrtidae; genus Copidosoma; species Copidosoma floridanum. The sequence goes on from NW_028321893.1 coordinate 2,100,109, forward strand.
CAAACTTGGCTTCATCACTTCCATGCGTATAGGTCCTTTTGAGAATCTTAGCAATAGTTAAGAGATAATACCTAAGGTCTTATAATGTAAAAACACCCTGAAACTATTTGGTTCTATGCACTTCTTGTGTCTAATAGTTATAATACTTTCTTACATTAAGTGTTAAGCCATTAAAACTGCAAGAGGACTTAACTATTTAATAACCAACAACGTCCCCTTGCAGTAGAACCACTAAAAATTCTTGTGATATAAAATATTTGTCAGCATAATAAAAGCCATGAATACTAGCAATTTAATCCATAATTCATTTAAGAAATATTAATCATATTAAGGTTGAAAATTGTTTTTCTCCGTATCTTCTTAATTTAACAAGCAACATCTTTTTTTCTACACTGTCTTCTTATTCGATGTGTCTTAGATGATGAATAGCACACGTTGATTTATAGGATCTATTATGATGTGTGATGTGTATAAATAGTTACTAACATTAGAGGCTCGAAAGGGGGATAGGCTGTTCTATCAGTTACTTAAAAATTAAGTCTTTAAAGCCACTTTCGTTTTAACTTCCATGAAACAAAAATCTTTCAAGCGTCTTTAAGGTTTTAACGCAGAATATTTTCTATTTTTGTGCACTTGATATTACCTCAATCCCAGATTAATAATACATAATAGTATAGTTCAAGATGTAAATTTTTGTGTACATACGTTTGTGGTAATTTACGTCAGGCAAGAATTGGTTTAAAAGACATACTTGTGCTTTACTATCTTTAGTATTTATAGAAAATGAAGCTAATTTTTTTGGCACACAATTTTTTTCCTTTCATTCCTTAGCATATCTCTCTCAAATTTTTTCAACTCGTCTTGTCATTTTTATTATCTTTTTCTGCTCTGCTTTAACTGCTCCAACTTTTGCTCATGACGGTCGAAAGATAAATGATATTAGCAAAGCAATGCATCAGCCTTATAAGTTTAATTCCTCCACTTTCCATAAGTTTTCTTACATTCTCACTCATAGGATTATACGAAACTACATGATCATGAAGCATTAAGCAGTAAGCTAATGTATTAGCCAAAAGATAATAATGTATTTCACTTTTACTTGCACATTTACTGAAGCGTTTTTTAATGATTCGTTTTTCTTGTAGCAGTCAATGCTGATTAAAGATACTCGGCTTAAAAAGTAGTATTTACCTTATAACGGGGCGTGACTTTAACCATAATACGATTTTTAAGAACTAGCGTACATATCATACAGCAGTGCATACTGATTATGAGATCACCATAAAGATAACGTTGGAAAATCAAATAGTCTAACATTTTCTATATTGCAATAATAAAACAGACTAGTGCTATCACCTTTTTGATTTTTACGGTTTGTTTAGAAAGGTTAAATGATGTAACGCTCCTTTTCCAACCGATTATATTCCCAAGTTTAGAAACTCATCGACATAAACTTATCTGTTTACAGATAATTTAGTAGACATATTTTATGTTTATCTCAAATCACAACATAGGGTACAATCCTCTTTAGTTTTAATATTATCAGTCCAAAATCTTCCCAAGTTGCTTTTGCATTATTATTGTCAGCATTAACTACAGTTTGTAGCACTGCATTTAAATCATTTCTTGATCTTGTTAGGATCAACTTATGAACAACTATCTTACAATAATTTTTAGCAAATAACTTTACCTTGAAAAATGACTAAATCACCGTCTCAATCCATTATATGTAGTTGTATATAATCAATAATGCGTCCACTGATTAACAAATAAGTTATTTGTGAAAAAACTTAAAAAATTTTACATTCAGGTGGTACTGCTGAAAAAAATTCATGAATCGTTTTCACTTTGTCGTTTTTTATGTAAGCTACAAGAGCGATATTACAGACTACTCGAGGTGCATTTATCTTTAAACTACCTACAGGTAAGCCTGAAACGTGGGCAGTATTATTTATTTAACCTTGTTGAGTAAATCCTAAAAGACAGCCCTCAAAATTTTTAGATCTATAATCAATGGTATAACTGCACTTGATGAAATTTTAAAACGTATTATTGGTTGGCCTTATATCGACAGTTATGTTGCTAGGTTCTAACAACTCAATCAAAAATCACCTTATACCTTCGATCTCAGAATTGCTAGTTAGTAATACAAAAACTTTATTGCCAACATAAAATTTATTACAACTTCCATTGATATTTAAAATTTAGTTGGATGACAAAAGTTCTGCTAAGCTAAGAACGTAGTTGTATTTTAGGAATAATCTAATTCGTGAAAAATACTGCGCTACTGGAATAGAAGATGTACCAAGAAGGCTAAGTGCTTATGTTTCTTTGATGACTATCATGGTGTAACTTAGTTATTTCTTACTGTGTGACAAACTAATGTTTGTTTTAGAAGAAGCGTTAAGCATAAATGTCCGCAGTTGTGAGAGTTGACCTTTTTTTTATACTCCTTATGATTATATTTCACTTCATTAACTTTCAAGCGCAGCATTAGTTTAATAGGTGGTTGCAGATATCCACAACTGTCAAAGAATACTATATAATTACCAAGTTTCTGATAAGCTACCCAGTGAGATCAAGGCTCGTTTATACTATTTAGACTTACTTTTTATTTGTTTTTTTTTTAAGCTTTTCCAGCGTAAATCTTCAAGTATACTTTTAATCTAGTTGTATGCAGTTTGAGATAAAAATCTTTTTCAAGGGCAATGGTTTGTATAGTTTAATTATACCTCTGACTCTTTGCTATTTACTTTTCAGCTGATTTAGTGGCATTGACGATTTTCATAACCTTTGCTCTTCTAGTTACTGTAGCACTCGTTGCATTTAAACTAGCAAACACAAAGAAATTATAGGTAAAGATTCGCCAATTTACACGAAAACTCGTCAGACGCGTATAATTAGAACATATTTTTTACTAACAAATTTTTTAACTACTCAACTAGCCCCTTTTAAAGCACTACTCATGACTTTTTGGTCTTTTTTGCTCTTAGTATGTGGGTTCTTTGCAGAAGTACTAATAACTTCACTCAAAGCTCTACTTTATTTTTTTTAATGTTTTTTTTTCACTTTTTTCTTATAGTATCTTTTTTTTGCTTCTGCTTCAACTACATACCAAATTTTCTTGTCTTTCTAAAAATATCCTTTTTATGCTTCTGCTTTAATCTCCCATCAAATTCTCTTTTGAGCTTTATAGTGAATGTCACCAGAGCAGCTGCTGCTTAATACTTCAATCTGACACTTTAACTCTTTGCCAAGCCTTCTCAGCTAAAATTTTATCTACTTTATGTCTGGTTTTTTAATCTTGTCAATTTTTTAAGTATCCTATATTATGCTCTTTATGCATCGAACAGATTATCTCCTGAATCTCCTTTAGCAAAACGATTAGCAAGCCTAGTACCTGGACCGCAATACTGATAACTGGGCAAATAAAGCTCTGCTGGTGAAGAATTCATGACTTTTTTTACAAAACTTTATTCTCTCTTACGATGCATGATGATAGTTTGTCTTTAAAGGTTGGATTATGACTAAGCATTAAAAAAAATAAATAATGCGTTGATAGTAGATAGATTTGTTGTTACAAATAGCTTAACCTATATAAGCATTGTACTGGTCACTTGGAATTTTAGTTGTAATTAATTCTTTGTAAAGTACAGACATGATGTTTAAAGAGCAAGCTAAAAAATAACAAGTTCGTAGTCTCAACGCTATTATAAAACAAGAAAAGCAGTTGAATTGACCAAGCAAACTACTCCCGGATAGCACATGCGCTGCATCTTGCAGTCTATCTCGTGAGAGATTTGTTAGATGTAAAATATGGAGTACAAAAAGAAGTAAAAATGTACAGGCTTGGTGATTTACGAATAGACTTTAAAAATAGTAATATAAAAATGAGCAATTTGAATTATACAATAACTGTTAGATTAATGAAGCTACTTGTCAAAAAATATCCCAACTAATATCTTGTTACACAGAACGATCTGGAAAAATACTTTATAATAATCAAAACCTTGAGTGTTCATAAAAGAGGGTTTTAAAATAATGAAGCTATACTAACTTATACATGTTATTAATTAAATAAAGCTATCACTCGAACGTTAAATCTTATTGTAAGTGAAGAAACTGGATCGCTGCTACCTCGTTATAAGACGGCTTAGATACTGCAGCAAGTAGGTTATGTATACACTGGGACAATCCTAATGAACTAGTGGATCGTTCAAAATAACTGACAGTTAATAGGTCAGCACGAAATGCAAGTCGTAATAATGAGATTATATCAATCATCGACGAGGCTCGCAGGGCAAAGTATATATGAGTCATTCTACTGAAAATGGCATTTTTCGTGTCCCAGCCAATGACAAAGCCGTTTGAGGAGATATTGGTCTGAAAATTTTTGTAATTATTTAACAGATGTTTAATTTTTAAGGTACAACATGATTTAGACTGTAAAAAAATAAAAAAGTATTTGTTTAGTTTGAGATGCAAAAACGGGCTCAATTACCGTTACATGTTCCATTCGAAAATGAGCAGTTTTGACGACACGTGGAATTAAAACATGCAAATTCTAATTCTTCTACGGCATAAGATCTCAAATTAACTAATGCAAACAGTATTTTCACACATTTTAGACAGCCAAAAAAAAAATTGTATTCAAGAGTTAGCTGCTGTTAAGGTTGCGGGACGGAAATCTTATAAATTCATAATTTCAACAAAAAACACTTTTACAACTGCACGCAATTCAATATGAGTATCATAATTGCAGTGTTTCGAATTTTGAAAGAGTTAAGGATGTTGCTGGAATTTTCTCCGATTTTTTCTATTCATTAAGCCAGTTCTACAGGATTGTGAATGTAAAGATTGTGTCTCCCCAAAATGAAAACTAAGAGCCCGTAACGCCAAGGAATGCTAAATTTTTGAAGCGTTCGATTATCGACTGGAAAGGAGAGAAAAAGGCCGAGAGCTATGCGCTGCAGTTGCAGTAGGATGGGCTTATCCAGTCAAGTGTGGAGAACTATCGTACGTGCACAGAGAGTTCCTAGTGTAGAGAGCTGTTTAGAGTGCCGCCGTTTTTTTGTCGTTTTTTGCACTTCTTTGAGTCAGTGCTCTAATATTGAACTAAAAACTCGCGCACACTTCTGCGCAGAAGGTCTTTTATTGCCCAAGCACTTGCGTGTCATTCAAACACCTCAAACTTAAAGACCCAGTGCGCAAAGCCTGAAAACATCAACCCAAGTACTTTAAACTCAATGACCCGGCGCGCTTACTGCCAACGCGCTCGTTCATTTAGATACATAATAACTTGAACAGCTTAACCCAATGACCCGGCATGCTCACTGCCAGTGAGCTTGATTTTTTCAATAAAACTCAACTCAACTTAACTTAATCAAGGTGAAGTCATTCTAAGTCTTTCAACAATTTCATAAGTCTTTAAAAGACTTCACAGTGCGCAGCCCCTTGATAAAGTTGAGTTGAGTTGAGTTCTATTAAAAAAGACAAGCGAGTTGCTGTGAGATATAATTTTAGTATTATTTTTCTAATTTATAACGCTACTTTTTTTTTAACATACAATGAAAAAAGTTTTAAAAAGTTTTTTGGTGCAGATCTAGCACGGTCTAAAAAGCGTTAGCTTATTTTTTTGGTCACGAGCACCACAAAAACTTTTTAGGAAAATTAAAAACCTGTTTCAAGTGTTGGTTTCTTCCAGCCCTCAAAATATGTATATATAATTTTTCAGTTCAATTCACGAAAAATTCTCATTCATTCAAGTTATGTTAGCCAACGTAAGCCTAGGCATAAAGAAAATAGTTTGGAAACTCTATAAGGCAGCAAGGCGTAAGTATCCTTGTCGAAGATTCAGCATATGTGGTTAAGACGAGACTTGGCACGCAGATCTTATTTGCAACCTTACGCTTGTGGAAACAAAGGGTATTGGTTTATGCTTACTGTATATGACGTATCCTCCCGTTAGGCATGGGCTTTACCAATAAAAAAAAACTGGTGGAAAAGTATCAACATCAATGCAAACAATATTGAAAGAAGGCAGAATACCGGTCAATTTGAAAACTGATAGTGAAAAAAAGTTTAACAGTTTAAATTTAAAAAACTTAATATGAAACTATAAAATAAATTTTCACTCAATTTCTTGCAATCTCAAAGTATTTATAGGTGAGCTGTTAAATCGTACTTAAAAAGACCTTATGTGTAAGAAATGTAGCTAACGAAGCAAATATGAATGGTTGAAACTTTTAAAGACATTGAGTAAATAGTATAACAATAGAAAATATTGAGCAATTGATATAAAACCAAGAGATGTGAGTTCTGAAAATGAAGTCTAAGTGTTCAGTAAGTTTTAAAAAAGTTTATTGACTTTTATCAGCTTTGTTACCGTGTACCAATGCCTTTGAGTCATTTATATCTCTTTACTGGTAGGCAAAAGCTCATTGTTTGCAAGTTTGTTTGATGCGACAAGATCCATTTGTAATAATACAAACAAGATTAGTTTTTTTTTTCACAAATTATAGCAGAAACAATGATTAATATTACTTTAAAATACGTACAAACCTTAAGCTTTCTTTCAGATTTCTTGAGTTTGAAGTCATTTGAGTCCTCTTGTTTTTTTGAGCTTGCTGTGGACAATCGATAACGCTTCCTTCATGTTGGTCATCGGTGACGGTTGATCGTTGTTAGTTGTCGATGATGTTGGCTTGCTTATAATCGACGAGATCCCACTTTTGTTGATCAGCTTGTGCTTTAGATGTTACAACTATTGGAATGAACTCTGAAACTTGAAATGGCTCCTGATATCGGACTTTGCCCTTTCTTACCGTCGATAGAAGCGATTGTGGTACCACTTCTTCTCCCACCTCCAAGTAAAAAAAAATTAAGTAATATATGTGACTGTTTAATTCACAGTGATTTACAATGTTTTCTTCTTTTTCTTTATATTTTTATTCTTTTTACTTAAATGTTTTCAAGGAAGAGTGTAGTTAGCAGTAGATAGCATTCGTCATCGCACGCACTAAGGGTGATTTCAACTTTTTTTTTAGTAATAATTTCATGAAGTCGTGACCTGATATTTCTTCATTCTCAGAAGATGCTTGCACTTCATCGCAAATACCCTATACAGTCATTGGAACATATAGTAGCGTTGACCACAAAGTTCTTGATTCCTTTTACTTTTTTTTACTGGTTTTTGATCTTACATCGTAATACTATACATTGGGCTACGAAGCCCAATCAATTTTAAAATAATTCTTCCTTTGCATTCGTCTTTTATTAGACCAAAAATTTTTTTATTCTATTAAAGCATGTTGAAGTTGTTCTCTCTTGCATAATCCTATGTTTTAAATTCTGCAATACTTTTTCGCATTAATTTATAAATATTAATATTTAAATCTGCATACACAACGAAAGGTTCATAGTTTCTGTACATAAAAATTGTAAATTCTAGTAAATGCTCATTACTCACTTTATTAAAAATTATTATTTAACATTTATTAATATTTTTACAATCAACTTCGTGAGCTCTTACTTTTTTCTTTGTTTGAACGATGTGAAGGCAGCAATTACGTATGTATATTCTATTATTATATTCAGACAATTGTTTGCTTAAAAAATGGAATGAATTTCATATCCAAACCTAGTATGACATTTTTTATCCAAACATAGTATTATAGAAATTCAATACCATTAAAATTATACTTAGACAATAAGCCTTCTTCAGAACTTTCACTTGCTCGTTTTTTTGTAAATTCAAAATTATTTGTAGTTAACAACGGCAATTTATATAGCATGGTATAAACAAAGCTATCGGTTTAAAGTGTGCGAGCTTTTTACGTTGGGGAAAACAGAGGTACAATACGTATTACATCTTGACTATTGTTTTATTTTATCTTATAATTTTGTATAGTAAGCTTATATATGTTAATGCATTAACACTCTTGAAAAGGTCTCCATGATAAAACGAAATATTGACTTACATAAAAAAAATTTTTGCGCAAGAAAACTAAGTGGTGTTTTTCTCCCGATGTAAGATCCAAATGAAATCATACTTATTTCCATATGAAATGTAGTAAGAGAAGCGAGATGTGTTTTTCTACAGAGGATGTAATGCTGACAAGATAGCTTATTTAAAACATTGCTGGTCATTATTTTCTACGTTTATGCAAGCTTTTTTAATTTTATTGTAGTCTGAAAGTGTAATGTAATAACTTTCTTTAATAGGTCTGTATTTATTAGTATTAACAACTTGGTTTAGTATGTGGTGCAAGACCCAACTCAATTGTTTTTCTTAAAAATTTTCTAAATTTTTATCTATAAACTGTCATACATTTTCATTAAACTACTTACTTAAATCTATTATTTGATGAATTGCATGAGATTTTGCGTTAAATTATTTTACGTCACAACTTTCCATATTATTTTTTATAACTAAAAATTTAGCAGCTAGTACTGTACTCAGTTTCTAAGTATTATTATGTTTTACAGTTTTTGAATATATTTAAAAAACTGTATGTCGACATCTTTTAAGAAGTTTTTGAGGTCTAAGCGTTGAAGTTCATTATGAGTGCAGTCCTTATACCATTTTTAAAAGCACTTCTCACGACTTTTCAATCAAAGTATACGTTTTCATTAGAATTCCACTCACTTTTAATTCCAAAATTTTGTTTGTTATTGAATGCTGTAGCTTTTATTCCCGCGCCTTAAACTGTTCTAATAGTGTTTGGTTTTCTTTGGATGAATCTGAGTTGAAGTACACTATGTTTATATTAAAACTATTGTGGCTTGTTATTTATGTTCATAGGACGTTGCTGAATCTGATAGTTGACTGAAACTTTTAGCTTGTTTGAGATGTGCGCTCCCCATGTTCATTAGTTTTTACTAGCATCTTACTTTTTTTTTCTTAAACTGTTTTATAAGAATACCAAATTTTTTTAACTGCATCTTTAAAAACTGTGGCGTAGACATGATAAGGTTCATCTTTGAACAATTAAAGAGGTCAAGTAATGGGAAAGTAAGATTCAGGGACTATTTACACAGTTGCATTAGGTATATAGTAACAGTGATAGGGAGGAAGATTGAAAGACATGACTGGTTAATATAGGGAGAGTCCTGCGTAGTGGTAAAACACTATGACTCTTGTGTAGAATTGCAAGTAGCGCCCTCAAACTTAGTAACAAAAAACACTGGTCAACAAAACAGCATGATTTCTTCTTTAAGTGAAAACATTATATACGAGGTTTGGACTATCCGCTTGGGCAGTGAGAATTTTTAAAGCGTAAGGCCTTTTCTGTCACGCCTACATAAATATACTTATACCGTTTTCTCTTTTTTTCTTTTTACTAAGGAGTGCTGAGTTTATACTGCTGCCAGCCAAAATATATAGATAAACTATGTCATATTCATCTACGCACGCCAACACACATGCTGTGCACAGCTGCTGGCCAAGTGAGAACTGGGGCGCACGCCGCGGCGTATACATGTATATTAACGCAGAGCCGAAGCAGCTAACAGCAGGAATGTATATTTCCCTATGTTATATAGTTGTATTAAAAAAAGTCAGTCTCATTCCCCCGCTCCTCCCGTTCCCCCTCAGCGCCCCCTCAGCTCCTCCTCGATTTACGTAGTTATTTGCTTGTTTTAACGTCATTTTTAATCAAATTATATTTGAGTGAGCTCTCCCCCTCTTCCCCACTCCCCCCGCTCCCCCTGGCTCCCCTCCACCTCCCCTTTTATCTCCCTCCAAATAAGATACTTGTTTATTTAATGTTTTACCATCATAAATGTTAAAAAATATACGCAATTTAGTACCTAAGTCATACCTCGTTCTTAGGGTTTTTTAAGTCACTGATCACAGGTCTCCCTCTATCTATTTGCTTCCCCTTACTCACTATGTGTCTCTGAAGTACCATTATTTGTTTAACTTGATTGAACTTTTATAATTCAAATCACTTTCTGGTCCATGCCTACTTTACCCAAACATAAAATTCTTAATTACTTAAGGACTTTATTAAGTAAAAGGTGGAATTCAGAAGGAGGTATTATTAAATAGGCAAACACAATGAAGCTTTTAAAGTAATAATTTATTCTGTTAGCTTACTGTTGTGACATTTTATGTGTTGTTTTAAGCCATCTGTTCTTTTAAAACCCTTTCCACATTTTTCATGTAGTTCTTTTTCATGATTTTTATAAATTAACATACGTCTGTTTTAATGTGACGATCTTTAAAGTTAAATATTTTTGAAGTACTGAAAAATTTCTAGCGAAACAATATTTTTAATTTCTGATTTATTTTCAGATGCAATTTGAATAAAAATTCTTTTTGGATTCTTACATTTATTACGTAATTAATATTGCGTTGAGCATGGATAACAACAATGGTGATGATTCATCAATTGGAATAACAGCTACAGCCGTGATTACACGTACATCGTATTACGATAGTGAAATTATCTATATTTATTTTGTCTTAAACATCCATCTATAATTGATGTAATTATTCATTAACGATTCTCTTTCAAGCCAATCTTACTAATATTGCTATAGCACTTTCTTAAAAATTGATATACTAGCTAATAATTATGTATAAAATATCTTTCGTGCTTTAAGTAAGTTTTCACATCTTCCAAGAGTCGCCCGCAACACTCCCAACTATTTTTCTAGCGAAAGGAGCATGCTCAAACAAAAATTGTAAAAATTTCAATACGAAAGTAATTATTTGTATTGTTTATTGTACTTACGACTATGTAAGTATCAGATTTTAACAGCAATTAAAGTTACAAAATATTTATACATCTACATTACGTTGTTAGCTGTAAAATAAGCTTTACTCTAAGTAAAATCACTTTAATACAGAAGAGCTAGTAGCATCTTATAAAACGCGCATTTTTTTGGCTCATGCCTTGTTCAGCTGTCTTTAGGGCCTTTTTTCTTGTAGATGCGTATTTTTGACTGCAGCTTTACGATCTTTTTCTTATTTTAAGACTCATTTTTCTTCCTGCCTAATATTTTCTATTATCATTCTTTTTTTTTTTTAGTCCTTATACTGTTTACCGTAATTCTACAGGAAACTTTGATACAAATTTTAACTTTTCGTTCCTTCTCCTCATTTAATATAAATACTTGTTTTCTAAAATAACTTTTTTTTCTCCATTTCTTTCTTATTCTTTTTCTTTATTTTCTCCTCCTTCTTTTTCTTTTTTTTTATTTTACTTTTTTTCCACTTGTTTATTTACCACATTACTGTGAAAAGAAAACGTGATTTTATTTTTAATTTTATTTCCTTTGTTCATTACTTTATCCTTAACCACTCACAACTGTCATATTGGCTATTGTGGCATTGTGTGTGCTGTTGCTCGTATTGGAACTGAGATGGGCATGGTACTGGTAGTGAAGGAAGTGCCAGTGCTTAGCGGTGGTAAAGAAATTGGAGGTGGTGGTTGTCTTATTAACCATCGTATTATGGGGCTTCCGCTAGATAAAGGTATATCTGCTACATTTCGTTCATAAGATACTGCTGCTGCAGCTGCTGATGTGGGAGGTAGTGTTTTTACAGATGTTAGTGATATACTGCTGAAAAATACCTGTTATTGAGGCAATTTATTCTCTGACCTTTACGATCATAACAAATAGAAGAAAGGTAGAAAGGGCTAGGAAAATAAGTTTAGCACAAGTAGTGTGAAAAATTCATTTATTCAAAATAATTTTTTCAAGCATGAGTATCGTGATAGCGAGGAAAAAAACGAGGCCCAGGGAGTTAATTCCGTGATCTCTGTCGCCAAAAGGAAGTATCCTATCCCTATGCTACGAGCATTCAGATGTATAAATACCAGAATATTACGTACGCTATTTGGCCTATCTCTGTATTTAAAATGACGTTTTGATTGTAATTGAATTAGAATATAAGTTTATTTGCTTGAAATGTAATACTAATTGTATATTTTAACAATATTATATTTCATTATTATTACAAAATTAGTCACTTAAAGGATGCTTTATCAAAAAAGTAGAAATTTTTTCTAGTATCAATCTGGCAACACTGCAGCGTGAAATTAATTCCTAGAAAACTTTCTGTTTCAGTTTACGTGGTGTTACGCAACCTTTTTTTGTTGTATTAGGTAATGAATCAAATGTAATAATGTTGAATAACTTTTTATTGTTACTGTTGTGAAATCTATATTGTAAAAAGAAAAGACTTATTTTTAGCAAGATTATGCAAAAACAAGAAAATTTATTAAATTAAATATAATAATGTTGAATCACTTAAAACTGGGAGGTCGCACTCCTTTTTTTACATTTTATTATTTATATTTAATTTAGAGAAAACCTATTTAATCCTAGAAAAACTGTCTCATAAGAATATAACTTAAAGTAAAAAGATATTAATTTAAGTCATTTAGAGTAACATTACCCTTGTATCACTTGATTTCGTTGACGTTTATCGTCTGGTGATCATCTTTTGATCCAACACTAAATCATTAAAATGGCAAGGTAGCTTGATTATTTAATGGCCAATAACGTATTCTTACAAGGAAATTACTCGAAACTCTTTTTGTATAAAATATCTATCAGCATTATAAAATCCATGGATAGTAATGAAATCCATAATGCATTCAATAAGTATTTTGAAATTGTGTTAATTAGAATTAAGAATTTTATTTAATGTGTTCTTTATTTTATTTGACAAGGTTCTTTCCCTTTTTGCTTTTGTTACAACCTGTATCATATTTGTAAAAATATAAGAAAAATAAGATACAACCAGCATTTACAAGTTAAAATTAAATTAAAAAAAAAAGTTAAAAAAAAAAAATTAATAAACGAATTTATACTAAATGCACACTTAAAGGTACCTTATAAAATTGATAAACTAATGAATGATTTATTTATACAAAGAATTATCTGTCACTGTTAATATGTAACATCTAGAACTCGAAAATCAGTCCCGGCAAGTTATGTAATACGTACTATATTATTTAATATAATATCCTTAACGAGTAATGTTAGATATAACCGTGTTATTCTAGTGGTTGATCATATTCAATTCAATTACTACTAGTAACAAAAGAAAAACTTGAATTTTTTTATTGATTTCATTACTTACCAAGACCAAAAACTGTATTATTAGTATACGGAATGTATATATGCAAAAAAATTTTTTCGCATTTCATCATTTCATTTAAAAACGGAAATACAATGTACGTAAAAAATGTTTTGCTTTTTTTAATCTGTTCAGTTATTCGTGAAGACATTTTTTTTATTAAAAATAGATTATTTTGTTATATTCTGAAATATTTGAATTTGATTTATCTTCGAATTTGTCTATTAATTTTAGATTTCACTGCTTTCTAATGCCAAAGTTGCTATTAAAAATATCTGTATTGCAATTAAAAAAACTGAATTCATTCTTGATTAATGGGATTTATAATTTTTTAAATATATATTATAATCAATTATTTTTTATCTCAGAAATAAATTTTTTATGATTGTATTATATTCAATTAATTTACTACTAATTCCAAAAGAAAAACTTAAATTTTTTTGTTGATTTCATTACTTCCTAAGACCAAAAACCGTATTATTAGTATACGGAATGTATACAAATAGTATGGTTTTCGGTCTTAGAAAGTTATAAAATATACGTGCAAGAAATATTTCTCGCATTTCATTATTTTGATTAAAAACAAAAAATACAATTTACTTAAAAATTTTTTTTTGCTGTCTTTAATCTTTTTAGTTTTTTTCGTGAAGACGGTTTTTTTAATAAAAAATAAATTATGTGATAGTTATTTTGTTATATACTGAAATATTTTAATTTAATTTATCTTCAAATTTGTCTATTAATTTTAGATTTCACTGCTTTCTCATGCCTAAGATGATATTAAAAATTTCTTGATTTAAATTGAAAAAACAGAATTTGTTCTTGCCTTATAGTTGTTATAATTTTTTTTAATCAATATTATAATTATTTATGTTTTATATTTGCACCTAATTTTCTATAATTGATTATAAATACCGTCAGAGACAATAACCTCAAACTTTCATAACTTTATACTTTTTTTTAAAGGTAGTTTTTTTTATAGATTTCATAACTTTTCTGATAAAAATTTATTTCTTAGAATTTCTCAGGGGATTGGTTGTATGATAAAAATTCTTTTTTCCCAAAAATTACTTATTATAATTGAATATGACTACCTTTAGAGACATAACCTCAAACTTGCATAACTTTATACTTTTTTTTTAAAGGTAGTTTTTTTATAGTATATTATACATAGGAATGTGTTATTGGACGCGAAGAAATGTGAAATGCGTCGTCATAGTTGTTATTGCCAAGGATAAAAGTTCGACAAAAGTTATTTTACATAATAATAAAATAATTTTGAAAAAAGCTGACGTGCACGAAAAAAATTAACTGTGTTATTTGTAATCAGGATTCATTTTGCAAATTTTTTGTAATGATTTTTGCACAAAACTACATATTTATTAGCGCATGCAATGCAATTGAATATTTGTACTTAGACATCATCCAACTGTATAGTTAAAGCAACAATTAGTGAACATATTTATAGTATAAAATTTTTCTACGTTTCCTTTCCTCTTGCATTATTTCTGATTACGTAAATAAAATGTTTAAAAATAAAAAAAAAAAATATTGGAGCTCAGCTATTTTGCTTTGTCGTCTAAAAAAATTTTCAATGCGTAATAAGTCGTTTATTATTTTACTTTGCAACTAAACAATGACGGCCAATGTTTTAATATTGAGCTGTTGCATTATAATAAATCGCGGGAATAACGATCATCTAGAGGTGGAATTTTTGTCCGATGAATATTTACTGAAGTAAGGTTTTTCTTTTTTCTTACAACAACAGTACTACATATATGTTGAAAAAAAAAAAAAAAAAAATTTTGCTTGCAGAGGTATTGGTAATGAAAATAAGAATAGAGACGAACATAGAAATTATAAGAGGGTAATAATAAGAATAATAATAACAATGATTCAAAATTATTTCTTATTTATTTATTTATATTTAGATTCCATTTTTTATCTTTATTACATTTATTGAAGTAACTGCATATTTTTTTAAACTAACAAATAATAAATTTTTCTTTCTACACTACAATGAAATAATTAATTAATCTGTATAAGAATATTAAGTTATCTTCTCGCATAACTTAAATATACACTTAATTCAATTATTATTTGTACATTTTACTCAGTCATAGATTTTTGAAATCTATTTGTTGTATTGAACTTTTATTACGATTTAATAAATTAAGTTTTTGTTAAATTGGTTATAACATATAAATGAACTTTTTTGGTGATTCGACAACGTAGTATAAAATTAGAAGAATTGAAAGAATGCTATAACTAATGTGACCAAAACTTTTATGAACTCGTCAACAATCACAGAGATGAGAGATTTTGAAAAACTCTTTTCGTACAGCTCAGTTTTTTTTTTTTTATATTTGTTATACACTAATCAGTCTGAGATTTATAAATACTTTTTTCTTTACTCAACATTTAACTCAACATTGATGATCACAGACATCAGAGTATCATTTATGTACTTAATTATAGAATGAAATAAAATTAAAAATACTTTAATGTATTATATAATAAGTCTTTTTAGGAACTTGGCCAGACTATCGCTTTAACTTTGGCGTCTTATTTTAATGATGCATGCATGAGAGGGCCCTGTTTAAAGAAAAAAATAAATTATTAAAAAAATTAAATCATGAACATGACGTCAAAAATTATTCATAAATGATAAATCAAAATTTTTTCACCTTCAAAAAATTATTGTAAGCGCATACGCTTAATTGCTCTTCCACCTCTAATCGCAACTTCCTCAGCTAGTTTGTCTTTCTTGTTGTTAGTCACTGAAGATATGTCGTCACAATAAATTGTAACAAGGTTGTCTGAAATAAGGAGTCAATTCAATAATTATGTTTTATATATATATATATATATATATATTCATTATTCAATTTCTCTTACCATCGGTTTTTACCGTGCCAACAATTTTGGCGCTATCTCCAACGTCATAATCAGCAGTAACAAACTGCTTTATCAAAATATTTATTTTGCGCAAGCCATTTGCAATCGCACCAAGCCCATGCGATCCACTGCGATTTTGCACTGCTTTGAATTTTATAAAAATGAAACCCTCAATTGCTAATGAGAAAATAAAATCAATAAGTGCCTCTGTCAATAACTTATGAAAAATAAGAAAAAAAAGTTGAAACTTACTGACTAATCCGTCAACTTGATCAATGTTATCAAAAGTTACATTTTGGGCCCTTATTTTTGGACTTTCGTTAATTTGATGAAGCCCAAGATATTTCAATTCCGTGTGGTCCTTGATGATTATTTCGAAGGGCAGTATATTGGGATCATTTCTATACTGGCTGCGAGTAGCGGTACGGCAAAAACCACCGATCACATGAATGATCTATAAAAAAAAGTTATATTTATAATAATATGTATCAATTTACACACATGCATGAAATATTAATCAATACATACTCTCTTGGCCCAAATTTGCTGGCAAAGCTTATTTATCAAAGTGTCACCCCAAACAAGGCAAACAATGCGTTTGCTAGTGTTCGACAGCATAAACTTGTAAGCATGCCTCTTTCTTGAACTCGATTAAGTTCAATTATTTCATTCACGAATCCAATAATAATTCTATATATAAGCGAGATATTTATGAAAAATAGCAAAAAAATAAACGATATAATTCAAAATATAAGCTTAACCCCTCACGTGGCAGGATCACGATCACATAACTCTGACAGTTCATCGTTGCTCGAGTACGGCAAAACCATTATGGTTGAATATGAAGAAAAAGATTTTTCTTTGTATTTTATTTATTTAATTTAATATACCCGAAATACATTGCCTTATTTAAAAAAAAACCTTATCCTGACACATAACCTCACTGTCCGTGCCACACACTAAAAGACCACATGGTTTCGTAAGTGAGTGATCTACATGCCTTTCAACTACATTAAAAAAAAAAATTTGTTTTATAGTAACAAACGGTTAATTATTACTCACGTTATTATAAAAGCAATCAGCTGTAACATCAGTGTATCCACATTAATTTTTTTTTCCTCTTGCTTTAAATCTTTCCGTGCCAATTTTAAAATACAAAACGCAGGGGCCTATGTGCATCTGCAAAGAGGTGAATCACCTACACGAATGCTCGTAGCTAAGGTACTACGACCATGCATGACTCACTTACATGCACGCTGGCACACGCTGACCGGAAATGCAAAATAAAATATTTTTCTACAACCATAGATACAAAAGTTTAACTGGGAACAGTTAAATTGAAATATTAAATTTAGATATAATGTTAGATAAACATAAGGTTGAACATTAGGATAGCTTAAAATTAATGCATAGGAATAAGCGAAAATATTATTACAAGCCAGAATTATCACAAACAACCAGTACGTACTACACCACTAGCAAACAACTACATTACATATTAACTATAACAAATTTGGTACACAACTTTAGTAACCTTCAAAGAACTATCCGATTTTTACCATTCAAGTTAGCAAACTCATAATTTATAGAGTAACCATTTTTTCATCGAATTAATAATTTCATAAACATACTGCAATAGTCTAATTTGCAATCTAGTTGATTGCTAACACTTTTTCCTGAATGTAAAGGAAAAACGGAAAATAACCCTTCCCTTTTTTTTTGACTCGGAGAGAGAGTCCATATGCCTGCCTCCAATAGGGGTAACAGAGTTCTGATTCCCCAGGGTACCACGAGACGACTCCCTCTCCAACTACTAGCAGCAGAAAAACATGTTTACCAAAATTATACTAAACTTCCGCATTATTTTCGTAACATTATGAACATTCAAACTACCGGTAAAACAAATTATGTTAACTCACAACAAGCAAAGCACTAGTATTCTAACAACTGCTATTCTTGTAATCATTATTATGATTGTTATTATTATCATTATTATTATTATTATTATTATTATTATTATTATTATTGTTATTACTATTATTATAAATACCACCGCTAATTATAAGTTAGTAAGGCCGCAGCCACCATTTTGGCGCTTAAGTAGTAGTATTAACTAACAACTCACCAATCGTTTGTTCACCCTAGCATCAACCGAATTGTTAAGCGATTTTCACCGCTCTTTTTGCAATGAACTTAGCTGAACGAACAACCAATGTGTAGCATTAGTAAATATTAACAATACCTGGTCGTAATGTTAAGATTAAAATATATTGAAATTCTGTCAACTTTTGATGTAAAAGAGAAAGGAAGGGCATGAGTAAGTGAATCACCTCCCCTTCTCTTGACGCACAGAAGAGAACAAGCCGGATGTGGGATGTGCCAATTTCTGAGTGGCTAAACTAGAGCAGTTCTAGCCAATTAGATTTTCGGCTATTGTCTTTTCTTCAAAATTTTCCCCCGGCAAGTTTTCCTGCGTTTTTGAGCTAGCGCGTGACCGAGGTCCACTTCTCGCAATAAAAAGGCCCGTAGGCCCAGAGGAAAATCAGTTTGCAGTTCGTAGTTCAGAGTTTGACTCGACTCGACTCGGCTCGAAGATAGCCCTTCAAAGTGGACTGAGTAGTAAGAGTCCGCCTCTGCTACAACCCAGTCTACTGCGAAGCGAGGTAAAGCAATTCCGTTCGGCACGCCAAATTCGACGAAACCCTTCGAAGTAGACTGAGTAGTGAGAGCCCGACTCTGCTACAACCCAGTCTTCTGCGAAGGGAGGACACAGTCAAATTTCGCTAGCCCCCTCGAACGATCAACTGGTTGCCAGAGTCCGTCTCTACTGCCACTTGATCTTCTTCGAGAGCGACTTACATCCACGCTGGTTCAACGTCTGTAGCAACTTTCACGTTTAAATAAAAGTAAAGGACCAACTATCGTATTCTTTCTTTTGATCAAGTGTGTCCTTTTGCGCAAATACCATTACTTGCCATAGTATTAATACCCGTGGATCACCGGGAAGTATAAAGGTTTTTGTTTGCGTGAACGCCGTATTCGTAGCCGTGGATCACCGGGAAGTGTTAAGTGTTTTTGTTGCGCGAACGCCATTACTCGCTATAGTATTGGCACCCGTGGATCACCGGGAAGTATAAAGTGTTTTGTTTGCGCGAATGCCATATTAATACCCGCGGATCACCGGGAAGTATAAAGTGTTTGTTTGCGCGAATGCCATATTAATACCCGCGGATCACCGGGAAGTATAAAGTGTTTCCGCGAACGCCACTACTCGCCACAGTATTGGCACCCTTCGGTCACCGGTAATAGCAAATTAATCTCCAGTATAAAGTGTTTTTTGCGAACGCCATTACTCGCCACAGTATTGGCATCCTTTGGTCACCGGTAATAGCAAATTAGCCACGGACAATCCGTTGCCCTCCGTGGTAATAATACTATCAGAATAACAACGAACGATCGGGTTAAGGCAAATGCCTACCGTGATATTAGTGTGTCAACGTCAAATTACGTACGATATCCTTACTCGTGACCGTGTTAACTGTTTTTAGATCGTGAACGAGGTATACACCGCTCTTGACAAAAGAAAGCCGCGAGAAAGTGCATCGGAATGTTGCACAGCAGTCAGTCTTAGTCGCGTGAAAGCAATTGTACCCCTTTTTGAGTAACGCGTCTTTAAGCTGAATTACCCTTTTAACCCCGCGTCCCACCTACGCGCCCAGTATGAATCCGAAGCTATTGAGCGAAAGCTTAGGCTCAAATAATACGTTGCGCCGACGTAACACAGCATTCGATTCGAGAAGAACTGGAAAAGCACGTGTACAGGCGTAGTAGATTTTGCAAGATCCTTCAGATTCTGACACCGGCGTCGATACGACTCGTTCGTAACGACCACATGAAATTCGCAACGTACTGCGCGTTCACAGCCTACTGTGACTAGAGCATCGAGAAATGCTACTACAGCGCCACTGTGTGTGTTTAACAATGACCAGGGAATCAAGAAAATTTATCGATGTGATGCTTATCATTGGAATTATTGTATATTTTTCTGAGATGAGATGAGATGAGATCTGATATATTGATTGTTTCAGTACCTTGAATTTATTATTGTCATAATATACACACCCACATATATATATATATATATATATATATATATATATATATATATATATAATGATATGAATAAAGTAAATACTCTTAGCACGACTAACTTCACATCGAACTGAACACTAGCTCGATATATACTACTAAAGCTCGTCCGCGGCTACTTAAGAGTTGGAACTTTTTGCTCTGAACGTAAAAATTCTTGAAATGAAATCAGCACTTTTCAAGAACGTATATATAATAAAACAATTAAAAAAGCTTTTCTGGTCGGGATTTTTTTTTCAAATCATAGTTTAGCATCAGAAAAGCCGAATAACATCACACTACTACATATATGATGATGTTAAATAATTTTTTTACCATTTCGAAAATTCCAAATGCGAATTTGAGCGTATAGCCATGCACCGTCTGCTTCTCAAACTTGCATGTGGCGCTACCGCACTACTTGATATGTATACACTCTGTCGTATAATACGAATATCAAGTTTCTCGGAGCTTCGGGAGATACAAGAACAACATATTGAAAGATCTTGTACTTTTTAAAATGCTTGTATATCCATAAAATGACTTTATTTAAATATCATATATTTAACAACTTGAATACAATATTGTACGTAAGATTATTTAACATTTTTTATACAAAGCCTAATACGTAGCATACTTTCTTAATATGGTAATCATTAATTGTTTTCTTAGCTCTCTTTCTTTTCAGTAAATAATTAACTTTACAATTAGGAGAACTTTGATGATGTAAGTAACAATCATCTTTTGCATCGGGCTTCAGGTTAAGTTACTAAAATAAGTACAAGCAAACATGGTAAATAGGGAAAGCAACACTCGTTTTTTAGAAATATCAGACGTTTCATCGAACCTTGTCAATCTTTTCAAAGACCTATGAATAGTATCAACAAAAGTATTATTTATGATATTAAAATGTGCTAACCAACATACAAAGTCAAAAATATGTATGCATGCATATACTGTGACACGAAGCACCTTCCCGAGTTATTCATGAAGATAACATAGTTGTATATCAACTAAATAATACAATTGTATTTAATAACATAGAGTCATAAATTGAATCAAAAAATTAGCATAACGTTTCCCATTTACGGTCGTACCAATAGAGCTACAGATGACGACCGTAACTAGCATGGTTCATAAGACCAATCAAACTATAAATGAGAAAAATATAGGGTCACTAAGCGTACAGTTACAGAGATCTCATACAACCACTTATTTTGATTTTTAACCATATACTGCTAAAACAGTAGTAGTTATAACAGACAAATTAGATCAAGAAACCGGAATAACAATCAGATAAAATAGCAAAGGATGAAGGAAACTGTAATGAAGTGTTGAAACCTAAAATGTTTTGTATGGAGAAACATAAACAGATAAGGGTTTATAACGCATTCAAATTAGGGTTATTATCAAAAGTTCTCACAAATATATTAGGAAAATCTGTACACTAAGCATTAAGATTAGTAATGTCAGTTTTTTTATTAATGTTGGTTACATACCATTATTTAGCTAATTAGCATATTAAACATCTTGGTAAATGCTTGTTCAAACGTACATTTTTTCCTGTCTCAAATCAATCATGAGATCATCTGTCAACTGCGACCCTATAACTGGTTTAAATTCTAAATTTTCAGGTCAAAATTTAAAATCGTATTGTGAAAAACATTTATCGACTAAATAAGTAATAATAGCGTTTTTAACAGAAATATTTGTGTGTGGAAAAAAAGTTTAATATTCTATCTGAGGCTGAGCTCTTTTGATGCTAATTGAAAGTGCCGCTCCAGTTCCTTACTCTGCTCATCATGAAATCTGAAAAGGGTGAAGACATATTATTCTTTTTCTTGACCATAAACTGCAAATGTGTGTCAAAGGAATTTAACATAGGAAAAACATGGTCAACATTATCTTCGTAATTAATGATTATAACACCCTCTATATATCTTTTATGAAAAACAAGATGAGAAAAGACCTTACCGTGGGTGTCAACATCTAACTGCTTCAAAACTTTTTCAGCTAATAAAGGACTACAACAACCTCCCATAAGGCAACTTTAAGCCTGCTGAAAAGATTTATTATTAAGGTTTAAATTAGTAGAACCAGCAAAAAAAGGATACTTTTAAGAAACCGCCTCTTACGTGCCAAAAAAAATCTTTTTAATACATTTCTAGAACTAGATTTTAATCTTGGGATGATTAAGGTTCAAAAGACGTGACAGCTATTTGTCAGAGGGATAAAAGGGCGAGCTTAGGGATAAAATGATATATTCGGCTGGGTATTTTTATTTTTGTACTTTGATTAAAGCGTAGCCCCTGGCCAAAGATCTATTATCTAAAAATCAAACTGCCATTTATCAAAATTGTCAAAGACATTTTTGTTTTCCTCCTCATTGTCAGCTTTTGGCAAGTATTTGGCAAGTATTCAGTTTCGATTAAGGGTTTGGCTTAGAGTCTTACAGAAGTGTTTCAACCTTGTCAATATATTCTACATGGTATACAATGCCTGTATTGCCTTTGTATGTCCAAAAAACGAAAAATTCTTTATTGTTTTTAAAAAAAAACTTCGGGTTCGTTAAAATTTTTGTTGATTAAAACATTAAAACACGTTTAACTTATTTTTTAAATCATTTTATTTTTTAGTTTAGAAAGTTATAAGGATCTGATAAAGTTACTACAATCTGTAAACATTCTTTTATACATTAATGCTGCTTCTACAGATTTCATTAAACTAAAAATAAACTTTTTGTTTAATTTGTTTACAAAAGTAAGGGCATGATCAACCATTAAAATCTTGGTTACGTGATCAGGCAAATCATGCTTTGTCAATTTTTTTAGACAAGTACGATTTTTGCTTTCATACACAAGGTTGAAGATACTTCTGTAATCATTATCTATAAAAAAAACTACTTTTCAAAAAAAGTATTAAGTTATGCAAGTTTGAGGTTATTGTCTCTGAAGGTATTTATAATTAATTATAAAAAATAAGTTGCAAGTATAAAACTTAATTAATTATAATATTAATTAAAAAAAATTATAACACCTATAAGGCAAGAACGAATTCTGTTTTTTCAATTTAAATCAAGAAATTTTTAATATCATCTTAGGCATGAGAAAGCAGTAAAATCTAAAATTAATAGACAAATTTGAAGATAAATGAAATTGAAATATTTAAGTATATAACAAAATAACTATAACATAATTAATTTTTTATTGAATAAACTTTCTTCACGAAAAAAACTAAAAAGATTAAAGACAGCAAAAAAAATTTTTTAAGTAAATTGTATTTTTCATTTTTAAACAAAGTAATAAAATGTGAAAAATACTTTTTGCACGTATATTTTATAACTTTCTAAGACCAAAAACAATCTTATTTGTATTCATTCTGTATACTAATAATACAGTTTTTGGTCTTAGGAAGTAATGAAATCAACAAAAAAATTTAAGTTTTTCTTTTGTAAATAGTAGTAATTTAATTAAATATCATACAATCATAAAAAATTTATTTCCGTAATAAAAAATAATTGATTATGTTATATATTCACAAATTTATAAATCCAATGAATCGAGAATGAATTTAGTTTTTTCAATTGCAATACAGATATTTTTAATAGCATCTTTGGCATTAGAAAGCAGTGAAATCCAAAATTAATAGACAAATTTGAAGATAAATCAAATTCAAATATTTTAGAATATAACAAAATAATATATTTTCTAACAAAAAAAACTTCTTTATGAATAACTGAACAGATTAAAAAAAGCAAAACATTTTTCACGTACATTGTATTTCCGTTTTTAAATGAAATGATGAAATGCGAAAAATTGTTGTTGCATACATACATTCTGTATACAAATAATACAGTTTCTGGTCTTGGGAAGTAATGAAATCAACAAAAAAATTCAAGTTTTTTTTTGTAACTAGTAGTAATTTAATTAAATATAATTAACCACTGGAATAACACGGTTATATCTAACATTACTCGTGAAGGATATTATATTGAATAATATAGTACGTATTACATAACTTGCCAGGACTGACTTTCGAGTTCTAGATGTTACATATTAACAGTAATAGATAATTCTTTGTATAACAATTAATCATTAATTAGTTTATTAATTTTATAAAGTACCTTTAAGTGTGCATTTAGTATACATTCGTTTATTAATAATTTTTTTAGTAAATCATAATAATTTAAAAAAAAATTTTAAATGACATTTTAATGGTGCTTATAAGTAAATCAATAATTCGTCAAATAAATGGACAAAAAAAATGTCCGTACCCTGGTTAAAATCGACCATTTTTTCAAAATTTATAAAATGTTTTTTCCAACCTTTTTCCGGCATTTTACAGCTATTTTGTCAAAATATAAAATTCTGGAAAAAGGCTAGAAAAAACGTTTTATAAATGTTCACAAAATGGTTAATTAATTGTCTACCAGGGTACAAATTGAATTTTTATTTTTCCATTTGTTTTTTTACAAAAAACTAGTTCTTCTGTACATTCAACGAAACGCAAGCTTGAGGAGCAAATGGAAATAACTTATTATATTATTTAAATAAAATATTTTTTTCTTGGTTGGTGATTAACTATTGACTTTATAATCAACTAATCAGAAATATAAGAAAAAATTGTTTTATACTTTCTGTTATCCGTAAAAACTTGGTATTAATTGTTCATCAAAAAACTCAAAAATCAGTCCCGGCAAGTTATGTAATACGTACTTTATTATTCAATATAATATTCTTCACGAGTAATGTTAGATATAACCGTGTTATTCCAGTGGTTAATTATATTCAATTAAATTACTACTAGTAACAAAAAAAAACTTGAAGTTTTTTGTTGATTTCATTACTTCCCAAGACCAAAAACTGTATTATTAGTATATGAAATGTATGCATGCAACAAAAATTTTTCGCATTTCATCATTTCATTTGAAAACGTAAATACAATGTACGTAAAAAATGTTTTGCTTTCTTTAATCTGTTCAGTTATTCGTGAAGAAGTTTTTTTTGTTAAAAAATATATTATTTTGTTACATTCTGAAATATTTGAATTTGATTTATCTTCAAATTTGTCTATTAATTTTGGATTTCACTGCTTTCTAATGCCAAAGATGCTATTAAAAATATCTGTGTTGCAATTAAAAAAACTGAATTCATTCTTGATTCATGGGATTTATAATTATGTAAATATATAATATAATCAATTATTTTTTATTTCGGAAATAAATTTTTTATGATTGTATAATATTCAATTAAATAACTACTAATTACAAAAGAAAAACTTAAATTTTTTTGTTGATTTCATTACTTCCTAAGACCAAAAACTGTATAATTAGTATACAGAATGTATACAAATTATATGGTTTTTGATCTTAGAAAGTTATAAAATATACGTGCAAAAAGTATTTCTCACATTCCATTATTTTTTTTAAAAACGA
The DNA here is from genome assembly GCF_036245765.1 of Copidosoma floridanum. Taxonomy (NCBI): domain Eukaryota; kingdom Metazoa; phylum Arthropoda; class Insecta; order Hymenoptera; family Encyrtidae; genus Copidosoma; species Copidosoma floridanum. The sequence goes on from NW_028321893.1 coordinate 2,125,665, forward strand.
AAAATACAATTCACTTAAAAAATTTTTTTTGCTTTCTTTAATCTTTTTAGTTTTTTTCGTGAAGAAAGTTTTTTTAATAAAAAATTAATTATGTAAAAGTTATTTTTAATATACTTAAATATTTTAATTTAATTTATCTTCAAATTTGTCTATTAATTTTAGATTTCACTGCTTTCTCATGCCTCAGATGATATTAAAAATTTTTTGATTTAAATTGGAAAAATAGAATTCGTTCTTGCCTTATAGGTTGTCACGTACAGTATGTATGGAACATACTACGTGGGATGGGCCTCAGCTATTAGTATTAGGAAGAAGCACAAGTAGGGGAAGAAAAAGCATAAAAAGGCTCGCAGCAGTGGCCACAGGGCTCTTGAACGTTGGGACTAGAAGGAGGATAGTCGCGATAAGTCACCCGGGACCGCAAAGCGCCTTTCCTCAAGGAATATAGCAATAAAGTGATTGAATGAGTTTAACTGCCGCGTTGTTAGTAAGCACTCCGAACCTTTAGAATCCTACGTAACAGTTTTGGTGCTAAGTGTGGGGTAGGTTTTGTCGCGAAATAAAATTTTTTTTTCTACACGTGATATTTCGGAATTTTCGAGCAACAATCGGGAAGCACACATAGTGCAGTGCAACAACAGGCGCAAAAAATTCAAGGCAGTCACCTGCAGCTGCTATCGAGTAAGAAAGGACAAGAGTCAACATCCAGTTTTAAATGGAACCATTGCAAAGAGAATGACTTAGAGTATATTGGCGCTCATCGTCTTGTGCCTTCTGTCAAAGTAAGTAATAATTCTTTTTATCCTTCCAAATATATATTTTTATTGTCCCTCGGGGTTTTTTGGCTTAGAAAACGACGTACAAAAAATAATACTTTACCCGAATATGGCTAGTTCCATTCGTTTTAGAAGCCAGTAAAATAGAAATACAGAATCGGATATAAATTAGGAATCCTTTTTTCTCTATTATTTCTTCGTGCGTGGACTGAAATCAACTAATATAATTAAGCTCACATCACTCTTATTTAAAAAAAAAGGGGGAAGAAAATAATGATGTCTGACTATGGAGAAGAGATTGATAACGGTAGGGATGGTTTAAACGAAGCTTTTTCCATGACACAGGAAGATTCAGATACAATAATGGTTAAGCTTAAACACGACCCTGAATCGTATGCACTCTATGAGAAGATGGATAAGGAGAATCAAGTTCTTATGTTAAAGATATTTAAAAATATAAAACCAAAAATTTCATTTAAGAAAAATCCTTATACAAAATAAGCAGAGCCAACGAATGAAACAGCAGAAATAGAGATGTTGGAAATTGCACCAGAAAAATCAGAATTAAAAGAAAATGTGATTAAGGAGAACATAGGGGTGGACAGGAAACGTGATCAATTAGGCGTGGAAGGGCTATTTAAAACGAGTTGGCAGGAAAAGTATACCAAACAGCGAGAACAAGAAAATACAAACAGTAAACAACCTTTTATACCATTCTGCGATTGGCCATCTCTGCATTCAAATGACGAAAATTATAACTACTATACATCAAACAATAGGACAGATAGGCTGAGGTTTGGATACGAAGTAAATTATAATGACGTGTATACAAATACAGAATACCTTTTCCCTGCATGTGACCGACCAACCGAGCTGCCGATAAATAATCAGGCAGAATCTTTTCAAAGGACACAAAGTAATATACGTGATGATCCTCAGCATCAAACCATGCAATTTTTTCCTAGTAATAGGCAACAAACAGGGGTACCGTTAGCCTTAGGCTCAAATCATTATATATAAGGCTACCTAAACAACGCAGTAAATAGTATACCACTGTATAATGGAGACCCCGTGCAGTTCCCCTTATTTAAGCAAATGGTAAGGATGATAAAGGGAACAATACCTGCCCAGTATGAAAAATATTTCATAGGACTCTTAGGAAATGAATTGCGAGGCATAGCGGTCGAATAATTCTGCACGAGATTATCGTTATTCAATTCGATTGACGAGCTTCTGTCGGCGCTATCACGAAGATTCAATAAAATAGGAGGAATAGAGACACTTGCAGCGGAGCTTAAAACTGTCACGCAATGGAATAAGTAATTAATTATGGAATATTGCGGGCGAGTCCAGCGACTACACAATAGAATCATGATAGCACATGAGGCAAACCCATACTTGACGCGGGCCGAGAAAGACGCGTCGAAAAAGAGATCAGACGGGGAAGCAGTGAGGCAGTTTTTGTGCGGATTAAAGGCACCGTATAACTGGAACATCGCAGGGTTCCAACCAAAAACGCTAGAGGAGACTATCGAAGCTGCCATTACTATAGATAATGAATTAAGCCTCCGCCGCTCAATGATAGTGCAAAAGAGCAGATTGAGAGCAAATAACGCCGAGAGACGGTATGACGCCATAGTGGGCCTTATCGGTAGCAACGCACCCGTGGGAAAGTCAGATACGGACGAGTGGGACGGTGTGGCTGATGTAAGGTACTGTTCGTATTGTCGAGAGCACGGCGTCCATTCTACTAGTGGATGTGAAAAATTGTGGCAAGATGCAAAAAAAGGAATACTAAAAAATGCTAACGTTGATGAAGAACCAAAAAAAGAAATAATAGAAGAAAAAGGATGGTATGATAGGAAGGTGGCGTATAGTGATTATCACCGTCGATAAGGAAACGATAGGATTTTTGATAGACAACAAGGGAATAATGGTAAAAGGCCTTACAACCAAGGGAATCGCTACCAGGGAAGAAAATATTACTACGATAGTAATAATTATTGTAACAATAATAATCAAAGTAATAATTATGACGGAAATAGTTACAATGACAGAAAAGTAGGTCATAATTATAATAAATATGACCACAGAAAGGACGATTATCAGGACAGGCGAAATAACCAATACTCCAATCAGGATAATCACAGGGATGATTATAGGAAAGATAATCTTAATAGTCAAAGTACGAGAGTAAACAGCTCAAAAACCGGGCATTTAAACGCGCAGGATGTTCGACGCGATTCCCAATCGTCGGGCTTGACAAAGCAATAAATGAAGGAGTTTATGAGAGGAAGTTAGGAGTGTAAGAGGAGGATATGGATAACGACAAGCATAAGGTATCGAAGACTTATGCCACGACGCGTAAGAATTCTAAATTTGAAGGAAAAGATGAGCAGCAGCTATCTCGCACAGTGAAAATAAATGTATTAAAAATAGGATACACACCACCCACAGTAATTCTAAAAAGCCCTTATATAAACGAAGGTGCGATATTTTGTGCCGATACGGGCGCGGAAGTTTCAATAATTAAAGAGAATTGTCTCGATATTGGAGTAGCGGTAAATAGTAGGGAAAAATTAAAATTAAAAGGCGTAACGCACGGAGCTCGCCAAACTTTGGGATCTATAAGATTACCCCTAAAAAACTTTATGTGTACCCTACACGTAGTCCCCCATGACTTTCCCATAGAGGTGAAAGGAATCATAGGATAGGATATTTTTAAGTTGTACAACGGTCAGATAAATGCCGAAGACAACACACTTAAGTTAAATAGAAGGAAAATTCCGCTACGAGAGTAAGAAAGTTTTTAAATTGTGCCAAAAACGAGGCAAATTATAAATGCGTATATAAACGAGTCACACAGCAAAATTAAAGTGGGCTGGGTCCCACTATAAAAGCTTACAGAGGGTATTTTGTTCGATAATTTTATCGCAACAAACAATAATGGTAGGGTGTATACCGAATGTCTAAATATATCAAATAAAATAATAAATGTACCAGTCCCAGTGGTGGACCTTTTAGAGTGCGAGACGACGAAGGAAGCTGACTCATCAGACGTCAATGGGGATGACGAAGAAGCATTAGAAAGAGCCTTTGTACGGATGTTTAGAGAAACTGAAAACCCTGAAGAGAATAAAAAACTAGGCGATGAGATAAGAAACGACGCCAGCTGCACATGTTCGAAAGAAAATATCGTGGGAAACGTGGGTTGTGATAAGGACGGCCGTGACAACGAGAATACTCAAATACTAGAGAAAAACAATAAAACAGACGTCCTAAGTTGCTAGAAAAAGCGAGTTGACAAAATAATGGATTTAGTCGACATATCGGGGTGCAACTAAAAAGAGAAAAAACATGTGCGAGGGCTTATAGAGATTGACCCGTACGTTTTTGGACTCGACGGGGAAAAACTTAAAGCGACAAATCTTTTAAAACATAAAATAAACATGACTACGGATAAACCGATAGTAACGAAACGGTATAGATATCCGCCAGCTGTGAGAGAGCGAATGAAAGTTAAAATTAAGAATTTACTCGAACAAGGCATAATAGAGCCTTCAGAGTCACCGTACAGCTCAAACATGTGGATCGTACCTAAAAACGCAGGACCAGACGGCGAAAAGCGCTGGCGGGTAGTAACGGATTTCAGGCAACTCAACGAGATAACAATGGGCAGTTGTCATCCACTTTACTACCAGAGCGATATACTGAAACATCTGGCGACAGCACGCTGTATTACAGTGGTAGACTTGAAGCAGGGATTTTTTCAAGTCGAAATACATAAAGACGATGCTCATAAAACAGCGTTTTCGGGACCGGATGGGCATTACCAGTACAAAAAAATGCCCATGGGTTGCACGGATTCTCCGAACACGTTTCTACGAGAAATAAAGTTTGCACTGGCAGGGCTGCAGGGCCATGAGGTAGAGGTATATTTAGACGATATAATGGTGTTCGCGTCCAATCTTAAAGAACATCGCAAACGCTTTATAAGATTGTTAGAGCAATTGTCAAGGGCAAATCTTACAATTGAGCCAAAGAAGTGCCAATTCTTAAAACGTGAAGCAAAAGTGTTAGGCCATATTGTAGGGAATGGTAAAAATAAAAACGGATCCAAAGAAAATAAAGGCTGCAAGAAAATATCCAAAGCCTACAAATGCAAAGAAAATCAAACAATTTCTTGGATTTGTTGGATATTATAGGAGATTTATTAGAGGATACGCTAAAAATTGCTCAACCGCTGTCGAAGCTTCTAAAAAAAGGTACAGAGTTGAAATGGAAAGAGCAGCATAAACAAGCATTCAAATCGCTCGTAGATGCACTTTGCAGTGAGCCTGTACTTAAAGTACCCGATCTAGAAAAACCATTTGTGCTGACAACGGATGCATCTGACTATGCCATTGGGGCAATATTGAGTCAGGGAGAAATAGGAAAAGACAATCCGTGCGAGTATGCCTCTAGATGCCTAAAGGGCAGCGAAATTCGATACCCTACGTACAATAAAGAATTGCTCGCAATAGTATATGCAAAAGAGCAGTTTCGACCCTATATATTCGGCAAAAAGTTTACAGTGGTTACGGACCATGAGCCTCTTAAACATTTTCACTCATCAAAGAAGCCAGATATAAGATTTAATAGGCTAAAAGCTGAATTAAGGGGCTATGAATTTGACGTTGTTTATAGACCAGGAATAGCCAATAAGGCACCGGACGCACTGTCCCGAAATCCAATTATAGAGGATGGAGAGAAAATTCCTGAACTACCACGACGAAAGTTATATGAACTTGCTGAAGAGCAGGAGAGAGATGGTCATGGTGACATAAATGCGCCACCCGCACAAATATTCAAAATGCGGACAAGAAAAGAGAGAAACATAATGAGAAAGGATAAAAAATGGCAGATAGAAATATCTTATTCAGACAAGTCGAACAAAAAGGTAGAAAGGAAAAAGCCTCGCAAGACGAATAACTCAGACGAGTTGACGGTCAATGAACACAGCGACGCTGATTCAGAATTAGAGTGGCCGGTAGCGAGTGAAAATATAGAGAGTAAAGAAGCAGAACCACGTAAAAAACAAGGGAAAAGAGGCAGGCCGCGTAAACAGACAGTACAGATCGCAGAAGGGAATAAGAGGAAAAATATTCAAATAGGTTCCTTAAACAATGGCGAATAACAAGTCCTATCACAGGGTCCGACGGAGGATAATTTAGCTTACATATGCAAAGAAGAAAATTTAAAAAAAGGGGTAAGAATAACAAGCACACCGTACTTAAAACTAAAAATACAACCGAAAATGCAACGAAAAAATCGCAAAGGACAATTGGATACGCTGCATAGGTACCCACTAAATTTTTCAGTAACACCGCAAATAGAAACTGTGTCAAAGGAGATTATCATAGCAAACTGTGACTCACCGGTGGCTTAAAAAGGAAAATTCGAGCTGGTAAAACATTGGGGATTCCAACTTGCCGCGGCTAGCCTAGCGAATAAGGAAGGTAAAGAGGAAGAAAAAACCGTAGGTACAGAGATCATAGTCATAAATGCGAATAATGATAAGCACGGGAAACACCAGCAGGCACAGAAAGGCCTGGTTACAGAGTTGATTGGAAAGAGAGAAAGAATGCTTGACCCTACAGATACCATAGAGATGATAAGTTTGGGTGCAGGTATGTCAAGCAGGAATGCAAATAAAGGAGAGGAGGAGAATGACCGATAGGCCCAAGCTCACGCGCAAAGTGTGCTCCAAGAGAGTAACAAGCAGCAACAGAAAATACCGAATACGATCGAAAGGGACCGACCAACGCCAAAGGAAGGGGTACAAAGCAGACCGTCTAGTGAGAGTGTAAGCGAGAAGCAAATAAATGAATCATGACGGGGTACATAGACGAAAGAAAGTCCAGAAAAAGGGACGAAAGTAAACAAAAAGATTGGAGCGTTACTTAATGACTCAATAGATAACTTCCAAGCGAAAGTTATACTAGATGTTAAGCACCGAGGCTTTAAAGGCAAGCCGGGAATCAGAATAGACGCTTGGGAATTCGATACTTTCACCGATCGACTTGTGAGCGATCCGACGGTAAGTACAGATAATGATACAAACATATCTCAACAGCCCTCGAAGGAGAGAACGGGCTCAGGGGATAAAGAGAAATTCTTTAGCGAGGAAGATACCCCGTGTGAATCACCACAGATAAATAAAAACCCATCGGGGAATGAAAGAATAAGAGAGGTAACGGATGATTACACCGATGAAGGTAATAAGCTTGAAAGTAAAGCAGGAGGCGGAAATGTAGCCGAACGGAATTTAGAACAAAACTGCATCGAGTCGAATAAAAATTTAAAACTCATCGAAGAACTTCCGGTAGAAATACCAGGTAATTGCTTATTCGACTATCTTATTTTTTCCTGTGACTAGCAATTGACGGCGCGAGAACTCCGGGATGTACTTTAAGGTTCGAAGTGGAAAAATATATGTGTTGACCCAGAAAAGGTAGAAAAAATTCTGCAGTCCAATACAGAATATGGTAATGATGATTGCATATTGTTGTTCGCACAAGAGTTTAGCAAAAATATTTGTATACATCTACAGGGCACTAAGAGGGCAAAAAAGTGTAAGATTTTCGAAAGTTTCACGATTAATGCCAATGAGGAATATGTACACTTGCATCACCTCAACAACCACTTCAAGCCACTCGTTGCCGCAACCCGGCATAGCGAGGAGGAACAAAGCCCGATGAAAAGAGAATCGCGGGTTAGTGACGAATCGGGCGCCAATATAAATTAGAAAAGTGAAGTAAACGAATTATAGAAAGAAAAATAGAAAGGAGTTAAAGAAATAGAGCGTAATAAAAGTCACTCCATGAATGAGGAAGTTTATGAAGATGGGGACACGCCCCCACCTGATCCACCACCACCCCCAGACTCTTCAAGTAGTTCAGACTTACTAAACAATGAGAGTGAAGAGGGGGCTGGTTCAAACAAGGCCAGACTAGAGTCGGAAAGCGAGCCAGAGGAAGCAGACCTTCAAAAAGAGTATTATCAAACCTACCACAGCTAAAAAAGTACAGAGTATGCAGGACACGGTTACCACATGAAAAACCACCGTGGCTACCGGGAAAAGAAACAGACATACAACCATTCCAAAGAATGCATCGGGCAAAGGATCACCCATTTCATTATCTAGATAACCTATTATTCGCGACAATAACAGGAAGCGTGCCTGATACGGAAACAATAGACGCCCTATATCAGCGTGGATACATAGATCAAATAGCCTTAAATAATGAAAAAAAGATGGTTGGTGACGTCATGAGAGCAAATGTGAGAAAGCCCGCGGTAATGCGAATGTATATTAAATCGCATTTTGAAGATACGGCGCTAAAATTGGACCTCAAGAAATGCATAACGTCACTCAAGGCACTAGTAATAATAAATAAAATAAAGTCTATAGGCGTGATACGTGACTTGGCAATACTCAACATGAGCCAATGGATCTACTTCGTGGAACAATTTTAGGAAACTTTCAAGAACCTCAAGATGACAGCGACCTTTTACATGAACACCTTAGTTATACCACCAGTGGATCAAAGATATAAGGTTATTAAGGAGTATCACGAATCAACAATCATGGGTCATAAAGGAATGAATAAAACCTTCAATAAAATAGCAAGGGACTATTATTGGAGGCACATGAGGGCCAATGTAAGGCAATTTATACTTGGATGCAGATCATGTCAGACTAAGAAACTAGTGCACGTAAAAACAAAGCAAGCTATGCTCGTTCCAGATACGCCCAGCAGACCGTTTAAAAAAATCTCGATTGACTATAACGGACCAATTAATAAGCCTTCAACAAACGGCTTTACACATATTCTGTCAATACAGGATTGGCTAACCAAGTTCATTGTATTAATACCGGTACAAAGAGCAACAGCTGAAGAAACGGTAAGAGCCTTAACGAATAAATTTTTAACAGCGAAAAATTATTATCAGACCGAGGAACGCATTTTATGAAGAAAACGATGGACGAGTTTACGCGATTGTTCAAAATTAAAAAACTTGGGAGCACGGCATTTTATCTTTAGAGCAACGGGGCAATTGAACGCATGCACCACGTTTTAACAGAATACTTAAAAGCCTACATTAGCGAGACCGAGAAATGGGACGAACTATTGCCGTTGTGTATGCTTGCTTACAATACGTCGGAACACGAGAGTACAGGCTACACACCCTACGAGCTTATATGTGGTCAACAGGCAAAACTCCCGTCAAGCTTCAAGAGGCCAGAGGTGGGTCAAACATATACAGTATTACTGCTGCAAATAACGGGGACACTCGCGCAATTACGATCGTTGGCAGCAATGACCCAAGCACAGAACAAATACAGATCAAAGTACTATTATGATAGGGCGCTGAACACGAATTTTTTTATGGAAGGTGAGATAGTGTATATACTAAAAGATCCATCTAAAGGGAAATTTGATGACCAATGCAAGGGCCCTTACGAAATAATCGGCAAAGATTACAGGAACCATAACGTGAAGTTACAGAGAAATGAAGAAATACGAGTCTCACATGTGGACAAAATAAAAAAAGCTTGTGTATTGAAATCTCTGCGTCCAAGGGATGAGATGATAAGAAGAGGAGAAGAAGAAAAGTGAAAGGGACCAAGCGGCAACTTGCTCCCCACCCCAATAGTTACTTACGAATAATAGCATTATAGACGAATAAAGGGTAGAAATAAACGTAAAAATAAATACCACTTTTCTCGGGAACTTCTTTTCTTTCGCGGCCCCCGGACGCGCCGCGAAGATTTATTAAATACAGGCACACGGGAGAAGACACGTAACGAAGGGAAATATGTTACGTTTAAAATTAGCACAGACTTAGGAATTAAGGAGAAGAGCGAAACATGCAATGTAAGAATAATAATAACAATCATAATAATGAGAGGGAATGAATAAATAACTCGTATAATAAAGTGATATTCTATTTTTATTTCCTTTGTTACTCTTTACATGAACGATGTATGAGAGGTGAGTAAAAAGTGCGCGTGGCTCTATCTAACTAGCGTTAAAACCATGTTAATACAATTAACACATAAGTGTACACTTAGAACACATACGCAGAACACGATAGACACGAAAATTAAACGGCATTAGATAAAGCTCAGCGAGGGAAAGTCGCACCCAAACATATGCATGAGCAAACGTAGTAGCATGTATATATACGTACTAACTGCTTCATTATTCTTACGAAATACTATTGCTTTACTTCAACAACCGAACGAGATCCAATTTAGGTACACTTGCGACAATATACAAATATTTCAGAGCGCATAGGGAAATCCACATGTAAAGGGAAATACAAAACTCTAACGACAACGGTAGAGTTACGCGTGTGGTTTTCTCTCAAAGCGCTTTATATATATATATATATATATGTGTGTATGTGTGTATTTACATAAATATACATGGATGCGTGTGTACGCGATGCAAAAAAAATTACAAGTGTGAAATATGAAAGGAAAATAATAAAAGGATGAAAACACTGTATTTGAAAAATTATATTTTTTTATTTTTCCTCATTTAAACTAATGGGAGCCACAGCCCTTACAACAACCACACGAGTGGCTCATTCCCTCCTTTTTTCGCCACCAGCCACGATCCAAACCACTCCTTCGAGAAGTCCCGTTAGAACCCTTTCCCAGCTGCAGCGTTTGCAACCGCTGAAGGCAGTCGGCGACGCTGGGCTGAGAATCAGTGGTAGCAGCGATTAGCGTGGAAGGGACGAGGCATCCGCTAACAGAACGTTGCACCTAATAGCAAAAAAAAGAAGAAAAAGACGAATTAAATAAAGAAATAAATAAAGAAATCGAAATAAGGAACAAGAAAAAAAAAAAAAAAAAAAAAAAAAAATCACCTGGATAACCGGTCGGTGATCGAGAGGATAGTTGGCGGCGCCTTCCAGGAGGACGTCCACCACTAGCACCAGGATGGTACCATGACAGCTACAGCCGACGGCCAGAGAGTAGAAACCCCCCTTCCAAGGTGGGGCAGTGCAGCCACAACACCTTACCAGTAAAATAGGGGACGGGCGCCTTCTCCTCCTCCCGCACAACCACGAGGAATGAAGACCCCGAAGGGCATCGCACCCCGCAGGACCCTACCCCTCCTCGATAGGGGTAGCGCAAGGTTGGCAGTGGCAACGCGCCGGAAGGCCACCTCGGTAACAGTAAAGGAACCGGGACACCGAAGAAGGCATAGGGATCGACTATCAGTCGCACCCCAAGCTAAATAAAAAGAAAAAAAAGAATTGCATTAGGAAGAATAAAGAAGCCATAAAAATAAAAAATATGACGAAGGCCAAGAGCACTTACCGAACCATGCTGCCCACAATATATTGGCGCTAGCGTGGTCGGCCCGCTGAGCACAACAATGCTTTGCCCAGGGGGCCGTCCTACAGTGGGGACATCCCAGCATGCATAAAGTCGCGTAACCTAGAACCAAATAAATGAAACACTTAAAAAAAAAAAAAAAAAAAACTTCGCTTTCATAATTTCGCTTTGGCAATCTGGCACGGTACACGCGGCTCCCTCGTAGAGAACAGCCCCCAACAGTAACCCACACGCACCGCCACTGGCAACAACGAAGCGCGTAGATCGCGAGTCACCTAAAGGCAACCGGACAAACCCAAGAAGTTGATCCAAAAATTTGCTAAAATCGGCCATGACTGTCGAAGTTAACTGCAAAGATCGTGCACGTAAGGAAACATGGAATACACTGACTCAGCAGCGACGTTGGAAAAGCAAACGCAGATTTATACACCTATGTAAATCCCTTCCCACCTTAAATGAGTCACTTGAAGGAAAGGGAAATAAGGAAAAAATGAGTATAACGTAGCATACAAAGTCGAGAAACGGAAGTTTATAATATAAAGCCATAAAATTTTCTCCTTTTTTCTTTTCCCTCTTATATCCACACTTGCCTCCGCTGGAAAGTAACCGAAGGAGTGAATGCGTGTAACATAGCCTAGTAAGAAATTAGACTATTATGTACCTTATGTTTATAGCAAACACATACATAATGTAACAAATATAGATGTACGTAAGTATAACAATAATATTGTATGCAATGATACACCCTGAATGTAAAGACGGAGCCACACTCGCTACTTACCGTAGTAACCAGTCAAGCCCTAATACTAGATTGCATTTAATAATTATTAGGAAAATATGTGTAACGAATTGTATGGCAGGGTTATTTGTATTTACACAGAACGTTAAAACTAAATAAAAATAAAGAAATAAGAATAAAATAAGAACGAAGGTAGAATTTTTCTCTCTCTCGTAGTTGTTCTCTCTTTCCTTAATCAAGGGTAACCTAGGGACCTAGGAGCTTACAATAAATGGGAGTGAAAACGGGAAAAAGGATAACTATTTTATGTTTTAGGGGTAAAACCACGCTGGTAGGAGGACAACCAGGGGAGATAGAGCAAATCGAAAGAAATCCGGCGAAACTAATAGAGAATCTGGGTCCAATTTAATCAGTCGCGTTGACATGGAAAATAATATGGTATGTAGATTGCAATCAAATGGCCCAACAGAGAGAGGCATTTCTACAAGCAAGCCGACAAACAAAATGGAAATGTAGGATAACTATAAGAAAGAGGGATGAATGTGAAGAGCAGGTAGAACGGGCTACTAAAAGAGTCCCAGAAGCCTTACAAAGAATGGAAACGGCGTACAGGGCAGTAGTAGGCCAAAAAGTCGATGATAACCAGATCAAAATAGTACAGACACTTCAGGGACAAATAGCAGAGGCAGATAAGGAGAAAATGCAGGAGCTAGTGAAGTCAAACCTGACGCACACGACTGACACTACAAGGTACTTAAAAGAACAAATAAGGATTTCAACGTTCGGTAATCACGAGCAGGTTCTCCAAGCTATAAAGAGATTTGAAGACGAAGCAGAAAAGGTAATAGAAGAAGGATTAAAAATATTCAGGGAACTTATAGACGGATACGACAGAGTATCAGGAATAGTAGAAAGATTTTAAAAATTTACCGAAGAACTCGTAGCTCAATTTGAGACAGCGACGGATATCATATATTTAGCGAGTCGAGGCGTGTCACACCTGCCAGAAGCAGCGCTAGATGTGATAGCAGAAGCAGAATTATAAGCAGAACAATTTAGACCGGACCTTTGATTTCCGGGAGAAAGAAACACGACGGGGGAAGAAATAGCAGAAATATCAAAGATAGGAACGATAGCGCTTGATAGAAAAATTATCTATTATATCGAAATACCGCTAGTAACAAGAGAGAGTCTAGACCTTTTAAGAATATCACCGTTGCCGGTAGAACAGGAAGGGTTAAATATGACGAACGTCGTCGCTTATCTTCAACCAACATATGAGTACATTGCGGGTAGCACGAGTGAAAAAAGATTTGCACCAGTAGCGTGGAAGACAGTGGAACAATGCAAGAAGTTGAAAAAGGTAAGTGTGTGTACACGAATGGAGCCGACACAGTAAGTAGAGGAGGACCACCCTTGTGAGATACGGCTGATACTAGAAGAAACTGTGAAGAATCCAGAAGAGTGCCCGATAGTACTAGCAAAATTAAAGGGCACATATTGGACACGTCTTCACGCGGAGAATCAACATGCGTTCAGCACCAAGGAAAAGGGAAAAATACACGTACAATGCGATCACACCAAGCACAAGACATTTAAAGTAATGAAGGCAGGAATAATAGTCCTAGCGAAAGATTGCACAGCCCAAACATTGGAGACGAGATTGGACCCGAGTCAGGAGGAGGGCGAGAACCTGATAATTAAGTTTAAGAGCTCAAATTTGAATCTAAAAAAAATAGCGCGAAAAATAAAAGGGATAAAAGTAAATGAGATATTAGAACAAATAAAGATGGTAGTAGAGAGGGATCGGTTACAGGAGCTTAGTAAGCAAGAACATGGACCGGAGGATAGGTTGACGACAGGTACTAAACTGATAGACATAGTACAACGTATACATGAATTAGTGCAGGCAAAAGAGGAATTTTGACTGGAAAGAATACGCATGGTTAGCAGCTAAGATGGCGTTTGGGGTGGCTGCAGGATCGGTCGGGATTTTAAAATGGGGGACCCCACTTATACTAAACTTATCTAGACTGTTTGCAGGAAGAAGAACCAGAAACAACGTTGCAAGAAATGAAAATCCGGGGAATTCGATGGCACTACAGCCAATACTTACCCAAGTACAGGGTGAGCGGCGACAAGAAGATCAACCGACGGGCATTAACAAACAGTTACTATAAGAAACAAACAAACTTCAGCTAAGTTACAAGTAGAGCCTTAATACCTAAGCATTGACGATGTCTAGTAAAAAAAAAAAAAAAAAAAAAAAAAAATACGTTTGTAATAATGATGATAATAAAGTAAAAAAATAAAAAGATTTTTGTCATGTTGTGAGGAAGACGCTGCGTTAAATGAAATGAATATAGTATAACACAAAAAAAAAGGAAATAGAAAAAAAGAAAATGAATACACAAAACAAAAGTTGTAAGTAAAATAAAACCGAAAGAAGGAAAACAATAATAATAATGAGGAAAATGAATATGTATGAAACAACTCAGGAAAAAAAATATGTAAGTAAATTAGTAAATATTTAATAAGGTAATAAGCATTAAATGGTAATCGAATAATTATCAATGAAAGTAAGACCCACAAGGGCATATTTATCAATTTATTATGTAAGAGGGAAAAGCGCAAACACGAACAATATATGTTATAACACAATTATAAACTTGCGGAAAACTAATCAAAGCCTGTAAAAGAAAAATTCATGAGGATGTACATAGGAACACCTCATTAACTTTTCTTATATGATTAGTATACATAACAACACGAACAACATGATACAGACACTAATTAAACAATCATTCCCGAGGTGGTACAGAAAAAAACGTTGTCGAGGGCGAAAAAGAAGCGGCCTCGGACGTGTCACGTACGGTATGTATGGAACATACTACGTGGGATGGGCCTCAGCTATTAGTATTAGGAAAAAGCACAAGTGGGGGAAGAAAGAGCATAAAAAGGCTCGCAGCAGTGGTCACAGGGCTCTTCAACGTCGGGACTAGAAGGAGGATAGTCGCGATAAGTCACCCGGGACCGCAAAGCGCCTTTCCTCAAGGAATATAGCAATAAAGTGATTGATTGAGTTTAACTGCCGCGTTGTTATTACGCACCCCAAACCTTTAGAATCCTACGTAACAAGGTGTTATAACTCTTTTTAATTAATGTTGTAATTTATCATGTTTTGTATTTGCAATTAATTTATTATAATTGATTATAATTACCTTTAGAGACAATAACCCCAAACTTGCATAACTTTATACTTTTTTTTAAAGTTAGTTTTTTTTATAGATTTCTTAACTTTTCTGATAAAAATTTATTCCTTAGAATTTCTCAGGGGATTGGTTGTATGATCAAATTTCTTCTTTTCCAAAAATTACTTATTTTAGTTGAATATGATTACCTTTAGAGACAATAATCTCAAACTTGCATAACTTTGTACTTTTTTTTGAAGGTAGTTTCTTTTAAAGATTTCGTAATTTCGGAATATTTTTTCTAAAAATTAATAAATATATTTGATCAAGTATACCTTCAGAGACAATAACCTCAATCTTGCAGAACTTTATACTTATTTTTAAAGGTATTTTTTTTATATATTTTATAACTTTTCTGATATAAAATTCTTTTCTTACGATTTCTTAAGGGATTTGTTCTAAAATCAAAATGTTAAGATTCTTAGCACATCTTGGCCAAGGTCTTTTCTGAACGTTTTTATTATCCACTTTTATCCATTGATTTCCTTGACGGAGCGTATTAGAATAATGCCCGCTAGAAGTTGTGGTGCCATAATGAAATATATCACTAATAGCCTTGTACATTCTTTTTCCTTTTTTTATTTTTGATTGTGGTATTTCATTAATCTTAAGACCAACTATTTTATTTATAGCATTATTGGGTTAAACACTGCCAGTATTAACTTCATGGGTACCATATTCGGTCACAGAAAATAGTTCTAATTGTACTAGAATTACACTATTGCTCACAGTTATATCAGTCTTTTCTATTATTTTCCGTTTACAGCCATTACTGCAATCAATTGTAGAAGTCATCTAATCTCCTATATTGTCATCTATAATTTTTTGTAGTGTATAAGATTTTGTTGTTGATTCAAGTAATTGTAACCTGACAATATAATTAGGCTGTTCCGTAGTTATTCGCCTATCACAGTCTTGGCATTGAATTACATGATTGTGTTGATTCTGACACTGGCGTCGATACGACTCGTTCGTAACGACCACATGAACTTCGCAACGTACTGCGCGTTCACAGCCTACTGTGACTAGGGCATCAAGAAATGCTACTACAGCGCCACTGTGTATGTTTAACAATGACCAGGGAATCAAGAAAATTTATCGATGTGATGCTTATCATTGAAATTATTGTACATTTTTCTGAGATGAGATGAGATGAGATCTAATATATTGATTGTTTCAGTACCTTGAATTTATTATTATCATCATATACACACCCACATAAATATATATATATATATATATATATATATATATATAATGATATGAATAAAGTAAATACTCTTAGCACGACCAACTTCACATCGAACTGAACACTAGCTCGATATATACTACTAAAGCTCGTCCGCGGCTTACTTAAGAGTCGGAACTTTTTGGTCTGAACGTAAAAATTCTTGAAATGAAATCAGCACTTTTCAAGAACGTATAGATGATAAAACAATTAAAAAAGCTTTTCTGGTCGGGATTTTTTTTTTCAAATCATAGGTTAGCATCAGAAAAGCCGAATAACATCACACTACTACATATATGATGATGTTAAATAATTTTTCCACCATTTAGAAAATTTAAAATGCGAATTTGAGCGTACATAGTGTCGCGGTAGCCATGCATCGTCCGCTACTTAAACTTGCATGTGGCGCTACGGCGCCACTTGATAGTACTAATTAATTGAATAGTTGTTTGATTTTAATACACCTTTGTCATTGCTTATAAGTTTGTTAAGTTTTTTTTCTAGTCCAAACTTGTTATTTTTTAAAAAACACTGCAAACTTCGGTTAAAAAAAAAACCTTAGACTTACTTATAAAATTTTTAAAAAATCCATAAATCTGAAAGTATACACCTTTGTTTTTCATACTGTCCATTTTTTTAATGTTGTTCAAGATTTAAGTGCAAAGTTTTATAATTTGACTTGTTAATTACTCTGACAGAAATACTACTACTATATCTATTAGAATGTGTTAAATTTGTAGGTCAAACATTTGATTATCTACAACGTAGAAAGAAGCAACGTTGTAACATGGATTCGTTAATATGTTTCTTAATGCTAACGTCCACTTAAAAAAACTTTCAATAAAAGGGGTACTCTGACATGTAAACATCAAAATATAAAGAAGCCAGAGTATAGTGTTGAGTTAACATGTTGTGTTCCAGGTTGTGGACACTCAAAAAAGTAGTGGGTAAAAAATCTTAGAAAAACGTATCGTTGTCAAGCTGTACCATATTCATGTCTCTGCATTCTAAAAACGAGCGTAAACGTTTTTAAGTAACAAAGCAACCGGACTCTAATATTACTATGTCCATGATAGAATTAGGAGGACTCGAACGATGAAAATAACCATGAACTTCTGCATCCTTCTTTAGGTTAAATTCATGAAATAATTAAGAACAAATTTGGTTAAAAAAGAGCAACATTCTTTATTATATAATATCTAATTTTTGATCAACTTTTGATGACCTCTTCTAAGATATATAAGTATTATTAACAGAAACATTACTCATAACATTAGGCTGTGCTGACCAATGAGAAGAGACACTAATACGCGTGGACGCCTATACTCATATATCACTGTTACAAGAATATTAAACTACTTTTTATATACAAGTACTTCTGTTAAAAAGGCTGCTATCATTAATTTTGTAGATAAATGTTTTTATAGTACGATTCACAATTTCGACTGAAAAACTTAAAATTAATTAGAAATTCTTTAAGAAGTTATAGATATGCAGAATCATTCAAAAGTAAATTATTAAAATCAGACTGTCTTTTACATCTTTGAGGTTAAGCTGTAACAGACTTTTGAGAAGACTTTGTGTTTCAACGTAACAAGTCCATTGGCAGTTATACTATACAATTCTGTTTTCGCGTTTGTGTAAAAAAAATTTTTTTTAATTTAATTTCAAACAATTTTTCTAACGTCAACAAATTTTGATATTTTCTTAAGTTGGGTAAAGACAAACTGAATAGAAGGTTGACTTCGCAAGTTGCTTACAAGAATAGCTATGAAGGAGGAGATGTCAGTTACGGGGAAAAAACCTGTCGTGATTTAATGAAAAGAATCTTTTAACAGGAACGCAACATACAGAAAACAAAAGAGATCAATCCGTTTTGGCTGGACACTGCTGTCAGATTTCTCACTGTTTCGATTTTGGAAAAGTACAAATCTTAGACAGCAAAAAAGTTCGTTGAAACAAGAATTTTTCAAGATGCTTAATAAACAGTGGTATGAAATCAACATTATTAAAAAAACCAACATCACTAATTTTAATGCTTATTATACAGACCTTATACAACAAATATATAAAAAATTCTTTTAATAACCCTTATTCGAATGTTTTGTATATATTTATCTATATATATTCTCCCATACGTAACATCTTAGGTTTCAACATCTTGCAACGTTGGAGACACACGTTTTAATTTCAGTTAACTCTTCAGTGCAACGACCAAAATTTTGAGATCATTAAAAATTAAACGCTTACTACGCAGCCTTGCAAACTATGTACAAACGCAACAGATAAGCCATTGTAAAGATAAAAGGAGCACTCCTATTAGTGGTTGCCAGCAGCATAGCTAAAAACTGATAACATCCAAGCTCTGAATAATTAACAAGGAATATTCTACACGACTTAAACAACATTGAGGTCCCGAGTAATTTTCACTGCAAGTTGTAAAATTAACCGTCTTTCAAAACTATGAAACTAACAAATGAGAACGAATAAGTATATGTATGTATATTTATATAACGTGATACGAATTTATAAAGAACTGTAGAATTAACTGATTTGAGCCAATCAAGCTGAAACAGTCAGTTTTTTTATCATTTATTTTTATTAGCAGCTTGATTTACACAAATCAGTTGCACGAATTATTTTACCATAAAATTTACAAACTTCGGTACGTAAATTGTACCTACCAAAACTTTTTATGGGAAAGCTAAATGCGATAAGAAAAGGAAAGGAAGACGCTCCACATCCTAACGATGCAACTGAAGCAGGGAAACTCGACGAAGCCTTGATTAGAGAATTAGTCATAGCAATCTGCATAGCAAGGTGTTGAAGCCATCTAAAAGGCCAAACGTTCGGGTAAAAATTAGAGCTCTCGTCTGGAGGATAAGCCCGGAGACAACTCTCTTGCTTGAACGTTAACATCGGAGGACAACCCTGATACGTTATACCCAGCAACCGTCATCAGCGACTGTAGAGCGAGCGACCTAAAATTTCTCAGGACGTATACTTGACCCCAAGACTTACTCGCACGCGTTCAGCTGTCCCACCATATTCTTTTGACGACTTTACCTTATATAAAGAGACCGTTATTTTAAACTCTCTTTTCTTTCTATTTTTTCATTTCCAAGATCTTTTGACCCACTAGAATTAGGTGCGACTCCGTAATCGTACGATACAATTTGTAAGATTACTCGCAGTAGCAAGCTAGAGTACTAGGCAACGGGACCCCACGCTCCAATATTGTCTATCAAGAGTAAAGCATATTGGTACTAATTTCACCAAGATTGTACTTATTTCATCTGTTAACTTTACATACTATTATTCGGGATGACTTCACATTGTCTACAAGTAGCTGTGAAGAAATAGACGTGTCTCAAACTTCTAATGATGATGACACATTAATAACTTGAAGTGTCAACGATGAAAATGGTGTACTGATGATTTGCGGTGCCAGCAATAAGAATGTTAAAGCATCGATGATTTGTAGCACCTCTGCTAACTCAGGTAATATTGCAGTTAACTCAATCAGGGCTCTTTGCTGTAAAACACGCAAACACGCAAAACAACAAGTTAAGATTTATGATTTTCTCAACCAAGGAATCCTATGAGTACCTTTTTTTACCTCGCACATCCAGATATATATGGACAGTTAAAACATCTTATCAGTTTAAAAAGCCACGTTTCTTTATTTAAGCCATTCAAGCTAACTGTAAGAATTAGAAACATGTTAGTGCTATCATAATTGATCATGGCAACATGAGAAGTTTGAGGTCTTTTTAAATTCACAATATTATCTTTACGGTGACCTGACTCTTGATATAACTTATAATAAGTGTGCGTTCCTGTATAACACATATGCTCATTTTCAAAATTCAAACTATGATAAAGATTATGTTTCTTTACTAGTCAAACATTATTTTTCAAACAAATTCCTTTAATTATCCTCTATTAGTTCAAACAAAACGAGTCATAAAAAAATGCACCAGTAGATGTGAGGCTAGAATTTGAGTTGCATACAAATTTTTCTGCTCTTACGTCAGATTATTATAAGCAGCTAGTGAGGGTCGGTAGTTTTAAACAGCGCAGGAAAGCTTGGCAGTGGTGACAGTTATTTTCAAGGAGGTCTAATTGACTGACGAGATCGAGAATAGTAAACATGTTGTGAAGCATGGTGAAACAGTGATTTTACTAGATTGTGCTGCCTTTGCTGGAGCTGACACCATTGATAAGTGGTTGAGTGATGATTTGCAGCAGTCTAGAAGAACCCGTAACCAGTACTTGTCTGCTTGTCTCAGTCGTTTAGTAATATCACCAAGGTGTATAGAAAATGGTTAGCAAGAGTGGGTAAATAAGGACAGTCGACACACTGAGATTTTTATGTGGAATCATACGTTAGTGTTTATTGCATTTAAAATTGGGCTCATATCACTGCCCTAGTGTAGGTCTCACCAGATGAAGTAGAACCTAGCTTAGGCTTAGATCAAATGATCTAGATAAATGCGTTTGAGAAGTCACGCAGCCTTTTCTATTAACTAGAAGCTTCTTATTACTTGCGATGTTTCCCAGAAGTCCGTAGTCACTACCTAGGTGGCAGAAGATAGTACCATCGAGCACGAGGTATGATATAGAAACAGGGTGTGACATTTAAAGACGATCAAATTTAATTAAAATTAATTATTTAAATAATAATCAATGTTTAAATAAACTATACGCTGGACGGTAACAACCTCCCCCCCCCCCGTATTAAGGAATTTGTAATAAAAATGTAAAGCAGTGTCAGAGCTACGGGAGTTGGAGTAGATATTACTCTCAATACAACTAAAGGTATTCATTTATTCATCGATTGTCGATTTGACAATGGTCCATAGTTTTATGCACACTTATAATTACACAAAGTTATTCGGTATCTTTTCACTTTGAACATCTCATTTCAGTCCGCTTCACTTTAACGTTACGTAGCCATAACTTGTAGTATTGATGGGACTCGTTTGGGCATTGAGGGGGCTCTGCCAATACTTGAAGCTGCTCATACAAGCTGGCTTTGAATGGTGTAGCTGACTTATACATTTTGTTTGTAAGCTTGAATAATAATTCACTCAATCCCATGAGCAATCCTTGTATATTTATTTTAGTCAGTCCTACAATCCGAGGTTGGAGGATAAGTCCTGAAGATTAGTGTCAGCGTGATGCAAAGTATTTGCACTGGTGTTTCAAAGAGGATGTTCAAGCATGGACAGCAATCAGTCTCCTCTATGTGGGTGAACTAATTTAGAACGTCGTCTGATATGGAGTTGGAGCTTGAGTCCCAAAAAGAAGCACAAGCATGATGCGAAGTCCTGATTCCAGTGTGTCGAAGTTAATGTTCGAGCATAGATGATGATTAATCTCCTCTGCGAAGGCAAGCTTGTCACGTCTGACGTGGACTTAGAGAATAAGTCAAGATGGAGAGTGTGAGCGTAATACAAAGTAATAATGCCAACGTGTCATAGTAGGTGTTAAAGCATGATGGCGTGGCGGCCGTTTTACGGCAGAGCATTTTCTGTTATGATATAAAAGGAACGCAAGTAGTAAAAAAAGGAAAAATAGTTTGAACATTTTTAAATATACTATTTTAATATTTGTAAGCACTTATTGCGCAAATTTCAACCGTTACATTTTAAATACTTTAATATTTGTTTGACAAGCTTAGAGTTAGTTGACATAAGGCTTAGGAGCTCACGAGACTGGCTTGAAACTTATGAAAGTAAGAAAAACGTTGCTAGTGGTAACGTGATGAACCACTTTCTTATTCTTATGAGCTTTAAAGCCAGTCTGACAGACTCCATCTTAATCCACCCGCATGATTGTTCGAACGTTCAACTTAACTTAGAGTAGCTCTCGTTTAGTTTAACTTTCAAATTTTTGCGCCGTTTTGTAACCACGTTTTAAAGTTACATATAGTTTCTCGATAAATCATCAAATTTTCATTCATCCTAAATATGTTTAGTTGTCCTATTTGATTTGAGAGTTTCTTATGTCTCATTTAACTTAAAAATTTTTGTTTTAACTAAGTCACGTTTATCAATTAAGAATAATTCTTATTCATGTTTCTTATAAATCACGTATTATCATTTACGTCCAATTAAGAAACGATGATATTTTTTGTTCTCGGAAAAAATCTTAGTACATTGTCTGATACTTGGATTTAAGTCCTCCGTGTGTCCATCAGGTTCCTTAGTAGTCCACTGCATCACGATGCCACTCTGTCCTCGCTACATGAATATCGAACATAATTTAACTGCCCCTTCTCATATGTATAGTTGATAAAGAATGAGAGAGGGATCGAGAAAGACAGAGAGAAAGTGTGCTCGTACCACTGCTTGCATGTATTATACAATATATTACTCGCTGCCCAGAGAGCATTCGGTAGTGGATGGATGAACCAGAACGAAGAAGGCAAGAAAAAGTCTAATTTTTTTTCTACTACTGTAAAGTGAGGGCTTTACGTAAGAACCTTCACTTTAAAAATTTTACTTTAATAAAAAATGGGTTTATGTTAATAGTGATGACCAAAATACTAAACAGCTGTCAGAGTGCATTGTACTTCAGAATATTTAAAGAATAAGGTGCTTAAGAAAATATACTCTCAATTATGTATATTTTACTTACAAACTGATTTAAAATCATACAACGAAGTAAGTTTGTTAATTATCTCTCTAGTACAAGCTGAACACGACTTTGCACATTTAAACAGCACATGCCAATTAGCCCTGCAGACAACTTGTGCACAATGCAGCACGCGTAAGCTCAAGCTGTGTTGCAGATCAGCAGGTAGTGCACTCAGGGCTGCCGGTTACTATTGCACTTTGCAGCCCACATAAACTGAAATAGTGCACGCAAACTTAAGCAGCGCTGCAGGGAGTGCACAAGATCTTAAGTAGTGCACGCAAAAGAAATGCTAAAAAGCCACAGCTCTTACTTGCCCGCTGGCTGCAGGAAGGACTACTTTATCCAAAAAGTGGGGGCTGCTTACTGCGTAAAGGGGGCGGTCAAAATTACTATAGCTTATCTACTTTGATTTTTTTATATTTTTATCCTCTGTATTCCAATAAGTCTCCCCAAAGTTAACTATCACCGAAAAAAAAACAGTCAAGGTACTCTTATGATAAGTGTTTTTTTTTTGGAAATCGTTTGAGAAAAGTTACTAACAAAATAACTCCATTTAACTAAATCTTTTATTTAACTTACAATTCCTCTATGAGTTGAAACAGTCACATACCAAAAAAAAATGAATTCACAACTCTGACTTTTACAAGATAGTTAAACCTTGATTTTAGTGAGATTCATGAAAGCATGAACAAGGACAGAAATAAATCATACTACACATCATTAGTCAAATATTTAATTTTTTAGTTTTTGTCTAAAATTTTCAATTAATTTGAACTAGCTTGAGGTTCATTTATTTTCAAAGTGTCAAAAAGATAAGTTTATTATTTCTCCTTTTAAGTAACTGGCAACCAAATGAATAATCTTATAAAAATACTTCATTACAAATACCTTATCAATTACGTAGGGAACTCGAACTTTATCCAAACTGTTGTTAACAAAGCTGCAAAAACTTGTTTTCTTTTTTGAATTAATGTAACCATTAGATCATGGAAGATTTTTGTTTCCTTTTACATTACTTCTTGAGATACTCACGTAATATTTACGTTTCAGGTCTTAATTTTCAATAATTATTTATTGTTTGTTTGCATTAAGCTTTTCATTCAAATCACCATCTCTTATCCCTTTCACAAAAACATGTTTTTGACTATGAATTATTTTTAGTATAACAAAAGACAAATTTGGTAATTTTGCTTAACAACTTATGTAATCAGTAACTTTTATAAAAGTACGAAATAGTCCACCTCTATAAACAACAAAAACAAAAAAATTGATTTACATGCAACAAGAATACACAAGTTTTTATACATTTCTCAGTAGATAAGGTAAGATTTCTCAGGTTAGTGAAATCAATTGTTACATAAATAAAAAATATGGAAAAAGAAAGTTGTCATTTTTTCTCATTAACAGCAAAAACATAACTGAGGTTAGAAAACAAGTACTAGTGATTCCAAAAAGTAGAATAAGTTAAATATTTATAGAAGTGTATAAATTTTTTTTGTTAAAAAAAAGAAAATTTTTTTGTCTCTTATTACGTTTCATTGTGTCTGAATTCTTATGTTTGAATTCTTATGTAAGCCAAAACACATGAAGTGAGCAAGTGCCAGCCGCATTATATGTAAGACAAAAGAGTTTTGACTAAAACCTCAAGCGAGGTGCACTTTTTCGCATAGCGTTTGAGTGAGTTGCTTTCCACAGCTCATTGATAGTGGACCAGTCAATGAATTTCGCCACTTGTACAATTTCACCATACGTACACTGATATCGTTCTTAGTAAAATTGATATAAATGTAATCAAAGCTAAATAAAGATATAACAATTGAATTTTTAAAAATCAAATATATGTATATGTAAGTCTCTACGTAAAAAGAAGCAAAAAAAATTAATTTAACATTTCCTTAAGCTTCAATACTTACATTGTGTTTTCCTCTCTCTATTATTTTTCTTAACTAGTAAATAACCAAATAGTTTGGCTGTCTGCTGGTACCACAGCCTATGAAGAAGCGTAAGACTGCAACTTACGACCTTCAGTTTTAACTTAAAGGCTGGGTTAAATAATCGTAATAATTATTAACACAAATCCTAGCTTTTCACCTTTCATCTAGTGTGGACTATTTGATAAATTTAAGAAAGTGAGCAACTGTTACAATTTATTTTAAGTAGCCCGCTGCCACTGATCAAGTGTAGAACTAAACTACTTAATTAACTTGCGAATATTTAGTTATGCGTGTTTGTGATACCAGGGTTTTTGTTTGTTTGTTCATTCTGTTTCCTGTGTCATTTTTTATACGAGTAATTTCAAACAAACTATTATAAAACAAGCCAAAGAGAGTTCAAGTTACTTTAAGTAATTTTCTCTTTTTTTTATTAGAGACAAATAAATAGTTAGACTATCAGCTAATCTTTAACCCTGTAAAAAAAACGTGAGATTTTACTTCATTACCTTAAAGTTTTAATAAAAGTGTTAACTTGGTCATGGAACAAATGAAGATAAACAAACGTGCGATAGTTTTTTTTTGTTACTGATACCATATGTTTTATCATTGATGTTTTTGTTCTGGAAGTTCTTTATAATTAAATTGAACAATGTGAACCTAAAAGTTTTATTTTGTACGAAAGAATAAATGATTATTTATGAACTTTGCCTAAATTAGTTACATTTAAAAAATTGATAACAAAGCCATACATTTTTAAATAATATAAGAATAAGTTTCTTATACGTTACTAAAATTTTGTATGGCAAATGTAAAGCGTTTCTTCAAAAATAAGTTTTAAAAACAGATTAATTTAGCTTTAAACAGTTTCTCACGCGATTTTTTAAATATTTAAATTATTTCCTAAATATTTCTGTGATAGTAAAAGTCAATTTCTATCGTAAAACTTTTTTATCATTAAAAAAATATTTTTCATTTTGTTGCAGAAATGCTACTTGTTACATGTTTTAATTATGTATTATGGCAAATTAAAATGCAATTAATACAGTTGTCTAAAAGTTAAAACTCATGTTTCATAAAAAGGCTTAATAAAATTTTCCAATAATTGTTGCGCCTTTGAAGCAACTAGTTAAACCATCCCCAGAAATGTGTTAACATAAGTTGATAATAGACTTCAAGCACAGATTTATTGTGAGTTAAAGAATGTGTTCCCATGGAAGTGGCGAAAAAAACACTACCTTAAAAAAATCTGAATATCGCTTATTTGGTCTCGAAAAAAGTTCTTAAATATTAAAGACTGCAGTACATGACTCAGGGACACTTCATTTATGTGTACACATAAACGTGATAAGTATGTGTAAGCTTTTAAAAAAGCTAGTAAATGCAAATGACTTTATGGGCGTCTCTTTATTCACACATAAATATGCATAAAAGTAAATAAAAACCATTTAAGTATTAAGCCCCTCGTGGTATTGTACATAGTTCATAAAAGCTTAGTCTCAAGCATTCTTTGCGTTAGTAAAGATGGACTTATTATACATGAAGTTATAAAATTAAAAAAAAAATCCAGTGGACAGTGGGGGCTTGGGAACCCAAGTAAAAGGTTATACATTTATGAAGTTGTATGACAAACAATATGATTATGAGTATAAAAATACCTTCAATCAAACAATATTGTGTGTAAAGGTGGTGCTTTATCATGGGAATGAGTATAGCCACGTCTTATGTAAATGATCTTAACTATTATTAAATAAGTTATTGATTATAAACCATATATTGTAGCACAATACAATAACAAAAGTGTATAGGCTGGGCCGTACAAGACTGTGCACTTTTATCAAATCTTCCAGTGATTTCAGAACAACTTCCTACTGCCCACACCAATTACATCTGTAAAGTCACGCTCACAATTATCACATACGATCCCACACTTGTTTCTCGTCCATATTTGATACCCAAAATATGATTATACACAACAACTTTAAAAAAACCATTCTTTAGTATAGCTGTCTTCTGTAGGGTGGTATTACATGCCAGCGAATGTCCTATCAGAACGGTTATCAGACATAAGTTTTTTTGACAGACTTAAACCGAAAATATATATTAAAATAGTATAAAAAATACCAACAAAAATTGCAACTCATTTGACTGTGCCATTATCTCATATATGTTACATTTAAAAAAATTAATGTTTAACATGTGTTACAAATATAAGTATAGGAGACTTATATCCCTAATGTCCCTGGAAGAGTTTTTTTCCGCCGTTTAGGTAATTAAGGTAAGGAGACAATATCCCGTCACGTGTATTCGGTAAGGATACGATATCCCGTTCAGTATATCCTTTACTAAAGGCTTACGTCTAGTTGCACTGTAGGTTGTTGGCCAACTACCGATTAGGCGTTGTTCTCTTCTTTATATAGCTTTTTACTATCATTGTGTTAAAAGTAGTGATAACCCCTGTGGAAATTTATGTAAGTAGGGGTTTCGAGTTTAATAGAGCTGATACAGTATTGTTGCAATTGTCTAGGGGTATAAAGGAGCGATTCATAGTAGCTTGGTGCTGATGACCACCTGAATTTGCGTCTTTTTGCGCGCATTTGAGGACATTGATGTTTCAAGCTAAAGCTAGCTGACGTCCGTAACACGTCCAAAAGCCGCAAATTCTCGTCCTTGAGGATCCCCTAACATCGCAGTGCCAGAAAAAAAGTTATTGTTTATATGAGTGCTTGTGTTATATCAGAATAATCTTATAATAAATAAGTCTAATTTTTGTTAAAGAAAAGTTACTTCATTCATAGGCCGCTACCTTTGTTACATCCCAATACAAAATCTTGTAATAGGTAAGTACTAATTTTTTTTTAGAAAAAGTTGTGTCATTCATAGGCCGCTGCCTATATTACATTCTGATACACAACCCTATAATAGGTAAGTACTAATTTTTATTTAATAAAAGTTGCGCCATTCATAGGCCACTGCCTATTTTATACTAATTTTTATTTTGAAAAAGTTACGTCATTCATAGGCCACTGCCTATGTTATAGTCTGATACACAATCTTTAAGTATGTATGTATTTATAAAAAAAAGTTACTTTACTAACAGGCCAATGCCCATGTTAGATTCCTACACATAATTTTATTTATTACGCTTAAATACTTATTTTGGAGTATGTTGGTTTTTTTGCTTTGATTTTTTTTGTTACTTTTATCTCATTTATTTATTCATTTATTTATTTATTATTATTATTATTTTTTTTTTTAATGAAAGATTATGTTAAGATTAGTAGCGTTATCCGAGTGCTTATGTATTAGGAGCAGTGTGTGGCGATGCGGTCGTGCATGTATTTTGACAGTATACGCGATTGATTACGTTACGCTGATTGTGACATTCAGCTCGATACAGCGCACTGCCAGTACCAATGAGGGAATGCGGGAAGGTGATAAAAGGAAAATGTTATGTGAAATATCTGTGGTTTTGTGAGTTTTCGATCGCTGTCTGCTTGATTTAGATTACGGTGAAAAGCGATAGTACAAAGGCATTTTCTTTCTCTCCATGTGAGCAAATTGCTGCAGTCGTTATTTTGTATCGTAGCGTTTGACTTTTTTTTTCTTAAGTTACTCCTGCGACATCTCTGCTATCTTGCTTTTTGATTCTTGCATATGATACATCCATTGTCTTATCGCAAGGAGAGAAGAAGAATCATTTGGCGTGGGTAGCTGTAGCGTGCGACATCGGCGTCATTCATCTTGTCTGTCTTATCGCATTTCATTGGATCGTTTTTCATCTGCACCTCCACTAGCTATTTGGTTTGCTGCAAGTAGCTGTGCAGTTGTGCATAATAGTTGCCAGTGATTTTAGGGCCTTGCTGCAGTCGATTTCTCTTCAGTTTTTGCGTTTCTCGTTGTGTTTCTTGTGTGAGATGTGTTATTGCGTTAATGCTTATCTGTTGTGGTACAGTGTGTTTTAGGATGGGTGTAAAACAGTATGATTTAACAGGTTGTTGTGATACTCTAGTGGTACAAACAGTGCCCTGAATAGGAAATGAGAAAAAAAAATTTTTTTGCCACGGTTGGCCCCTAACACACCACGTCCGGCTATTTGCTTTTTTGTGTGGGTATATAGATTGTTTATAAATAAATGGTTTATAAGCCCGTGTCATGTACCGATTTTCAGCTTAAGCTTTTTTTGAAAAGTAAATTGAGATAGAAACGGGTACTTGGCACTGACTTTCAAAATAATACAATCTATAACTACGTTTTTTATTATGATTATTTAATTTTTTTTTTTTTTTTTTTTATTTTACTCATTATTATTATTTGCTTTTCTCGATTCGTTGGGTATGGCATTTTTTATGATGTGTTCTTATTGTGTCGTTACTATTTATATTGTTTTGTGCTGTTTGCCAAGGTAGTAAGTATATCAATTTGAAGATTGATTAACATCAAAAGGTGACAAATATACGTGCAGTGTGTAATTATTAAAAAAAATTTTTTTTTTTTTTTGTGTTGAAAGCCCATTCGTTGATGTTTTTGCCTAATTATTACTTTTTCTTGTATAGGATATGTTCCTAGAGCCAACAACAACAAAGAAAATTTGCCTAGTTCTGATGTGTTACACATTAATATGCGTAATGCCTTGAGCTTCGTCGGCATTTTTTTTACACCTGTAGTTGGTGGTGGCCTTCAGGAAGTGCTTGGCCATCATCGATGTTATCGGAGTGCCTGCAGTCAATGTATACTGGTCCATCTGTGATTTTTCTGAAATAAAACGTTTGATTATTTGTAACAATTGGTTGTATCGTGTCCTCTTGTTTACTACATTTTCGTATATATACATGTTCATAAATACATATGTATATATGTATAAATACAAATTTTATGTAGGTTGCATTTCACGGCTGTGATTGATGTTGGTGGTGGATCCCATCGTAAGCAGTGTCAGATACCAACTACAGGCGCAGATCTTGCCCTTCTTCTACTGCGATGGCCTGCAGGTGTGATTTTGAGCCCGAGCTTGAATTATCAGCTACAGTTATAGATGAGTAAACCCGTTCCTGATATTATTGTCACATAGTCAGCGACACCTCGACATTGAATGTATAGGTTTTGTTTATTGTTTAACGAAAATACGAAGCTGTTAGAAGCTTCTAGTCGATGCCAATATGCTTCTTGTAGTCTTGCCATCCTTATTTTGCAGCCCTTAGTCGATGCATCACGGCTAATCGCTAGTTTTATTTCGCAAGCCGAATGCTCTTTAACATCACGTATAGGCTCTGTATTCTTAAAAATCTAGTGACTATTCAGCTTCTTGCACTTGCCTAAGGTTTCGGTTGAAATAGGTGAAAAGATTTTAGAATTGTTGTTAAGGGCTATCTAAGGGTTCCTGGGCCATATGTATGCAAATGTATCCGTACTATTCATCAAATTTTGTTTGATCAGCAAGGGTATTATAACGAAAATGCTTGTTTATCAAGTAGTGAAATTGCTATGTGATAAGCAAGGTATGGTTTTTTAAAAAATATGGCAATTTTTGATGTCTGTAGTACTTCTGATACTGATAAATTTTTTGTTAATGGAAATCTGTATTCTGGATGAGCTCTAGCTGCTTCTATGGCTGCTTGTTGAAAAATCTGTGGATCAATTAATCTATGATGTATAATACCTACTAGTGTGAAGAGTACCGCGTCTACTAGTACTTCAGTGCTCATGTGGAACTATTCTGCATTCCGTGCAAACAAATCTAGTCTCCCCCGCATGTCCATGTACCTGACCATTGCATTGATTTGTCTATCTTCTACTGTTATTCGTAAAGTGAGGTTACTTATTTTGTCTTTGTGGTAACCTAGTGTGGTTTGAATGTTCTTGGTTTGCTCAGCAAGTAAGTTGGCTAGATCGGCTGTGTTATTTTTCGCTGATTTAAGCATGCCTTCCAAATGATTGTAGTCATACTCGTCTAATGAGCCGAATAGCCATGGTAGCCCTTTGCTAATAAAAGGCATAAGTAGATAAGCTATGGCGGTTCTAGAACAGCCCCCTTCTTTGCGGAATGTCCCCCTCTGAGGCGTGCCCCTGCGGCCAATGGGCGAGAG
Organism: Copidosoma floridanum; assembly: GCF_036245765.1. Taxonomy (NCBI): domain Eukaryota; kingdom Metazoa; phylum Arthropoda; class Insecta; order Hymenoptera; family Encyrtidae; genus Copidosoma; species Copidosoma floridanum. The sequence goes on from NW_028321893.1 coordinate 2,156,720, forward strand.
GCATGGTTTTTTTTGCGCACGCTGCGTGAGTTTGTGCGCACTACCTGCAGCGCTACTCGAGTTGGGCGCACTGAAATGTGCGTGTGAAGTGGTGGTTTGCGCGCGCTGCTTGAATATGTAAAATCTTGTGCAGCTTGCATATTTGATGGTTATATGCATTTTAAGGTAAGCAAGCGCGTTGCATGATAATATAGGATGTGAAGTGGTAGGAAAATAATTGTTAAAAATTTCTTTGTTTATTTTGATCAATGCGTTTATTCAAAATTTTAAAAAAATTACTTGTACAAACTAGACTTGCAAAATGATTTGTTAAACATCTTATTCTTTAAATACAAAAAAATATACAGTAAAAATTTTATTACTTTTTCCTTCACCATATGCTATACTTAACCAATTACATCGTACCCACTCATCCACGTAGGCAGCAGTTTTTGCCGTTTAAGACGTTCATATGCTGCATAGTTTGAATCACTGTCTTGCTTTGATGACTTAACTTATGTTCTAGTAATAAACCATTGTTTTAATAAGTGTGCTTTATGTAGAGCACAAAATAGCTTTCTTTTTTCGAAATGATTTTGCCCATGTGTAAGGCATACGGGAGAAGAGACTCTATCTTCAAGGTGTTTAAAGGGACGACATATTTGCGACAAATCGTGAACTTCTCACGTCAGGATTAAGCTAATGAATTGGGCTTCATCACTTCCATATGAATAAATTCTTCTAAGGTCTTTAGTAATAGTTGTAAGACGAAACTTTAAGTCATTTAATGTTATATCACCTTCAAACCATTCGATTCCGTGGACTTCTAGTGTCTGGTAATTATTATGTTTTTTTATATCCAGCGGTTAATCATTGAAATTGCAGGGTGGTTTCGTTATCCAGTGCCCAACAACGTTTCCTTGCAACGAAACCATAGAAAATTCTTTTGGTATGAAGTATGTATCAGCATTATGAAAGCCATGGATACTGATGATAAAATCCATCATAATGCGTTTCATGAGTATCTATAAATTGAGAATTTGAAGGTTAAAAAGTATTTTTTCTTAATGTCTCCTTTATTTAACTAGCTTTTCTTTTTCACCGTTGCTCTTACTACTTATGCTGAATTTGTAAAACTGCCAAAATAAGAAGATGCAACCACTATTTATAACTTCTCTGTATCAGAGCTAGCGACATCTTCCCACCCGCAGCGCTGCTTGAGTTTGCGTAAATTCTCTGCAATCCCCTCTCTGTAAGCTAACATGAGATGCAACTTCCCTTCTCCTTGACCCCCCCCCCCCGTGAATAAGTATGAGATGCAGCTTCCCTTCTCTTCGAGCGCCTAAGCCGCTGTGAGCACACCCGACCTCACGAACAGCTGTGACTATACTAAAAAAAGCTGTGACTATACTTGAACAGTTAGATAGTTAGAAGCACCACTTTACTTTTCAATGCATTTTCGCTTAGAAAAGTTGTTTTTTTAAAACGAGAGAAGCAGATAATCCCAAGACGTTAAGTTTAGTTGTATCACATTTAGCTTAGGAGTCGCTCCAAATTTTTCTCTCCATGAGCATAAAATGGCCTAATGTTTGGAGCACAGTTTCTTTTTCCACGCATCATTTATGTATGCCAAATATACATACCTTGTCTCATATAAATATGGCTCTACATGTATAGTTCAAAGCCCCTTACGAATGCTGACTAATCCGCAGATCAACAAGTCCCAACGGGATTTCTTTTCTCAACAGGTTTGGAGCATTTTCTATGTAGAGCAATACACATAGTTTGTAGAAAAATTTTAAAACAACTTAATGCTGAAGGTGCTTACTTTGTTAAGTTAGGATTGTTTAAAAATTAATAAAAGAAATAAAATTAATATGGGCAAATTTTATTTACAATATTATATTAATAAATTTTATGGAATTATTTTTAAAAATTGAAATTTCTTTAACTGTTATTAATGTTTAACTGCATATGTTCAATAATATTATGAACAATAATGAATAGGTACTATTAAATAAACAAATGTCGATTTTTTTTAGAATAAGATTTTATTAAAATTACCTCACACATTATGAAAACATAATGCCAATTTATTTGGATAAAACAGTTTATAATTTTACAGTTGAAAATAAAAATAAATTATGAAAACTTTAATTGAATTTCAGAGAACACCACACCTTTTTTCTATTCGTTTCTTTTTCTATTCTTTTCCTCTTATTCACGTATGTTACTTCACACACAATTTCAAGTTATGGCATATCATTAACTTGCGGTAATAATATATCAATTATCTCCTTACAATAACTCAATGGTGACGTTGTTAAATTAATAACTAATGCCTCATTATTCCTTTATGGTGATGTCGTTAGATCAACGACTGGCACAACTAAATTCAGAGGTACCGCTGGCGGTGAACTCCAGTTCGCAATCTCAAATCCCTTCGTATAGGAAGGTGTAGGGGATGCTGGAAAAAGATTCCCAGAATCCAATGATACTGCATCGATGTTTCAAAAACCATGCTGTTTCCCAGGGTAAAAAAGAGATTGATTCTAGACATAGTTTACATAATAATTATATAAATTATAAATCATAAATTATAAATAATTTTTGAAAAAAGTAATAAAATGTAGCAAAGTAATTTACCAAAATCCTGAGCTGCAGCCGTTGGTGAATTCCACCGCACCGTTTCAAGCGTCTCAAACCTCTCCGTAAAGGAAGGTGTAGGAAACGATAAAGATTTATTCGTCGTTGGGATGACAACTTCAAAACAAGACGGTCCCGGAGGAAGACTTAAGTCACTTTCTGGTACTGCTGACAATGCTCCATCAATGTTTGAGGGCAGTGCTGTTGTCCATCACGAAAAAGATATTGATTCTAGAGGGGATAGAGTTATTTTACAATAATTTAAGATTTTTTATAAATACGTAAAAAAACTATAAAATAAAACGTAGCTTACCAAGAAGTATATAAAAATCTTCTTCGTCTATAATGGAAATTGAGTTTTTAGATACTCGTTGTCGTGATGTGCAAGGTTCTAAATCACTATCATTAAAATCTTGCGGCAGCATATTATCCAAAATATTCTGGAAACTCTCTATTTCTTTAAGTTCTATTTCACTATAGAACGTATGTGATGGACGTGTATGAGCCATTTCGATGATTTTACGAAACTAAATATTTTAGTACTCAGCCCTCCTTTTAAACACTTTGAAGCAGCTACTCCAAAAACTTAGAAAAACTCAGAAATTATGTTAAGAGTTCTACCTTTCTATATTTCTCCTTAATAATTTTATTTTTCTCTAGCTTTGTAAGAAGTAAAAACTCCTTAATTTATTTCATTTTATTTTTTTCAGCATAAACATGGTAAAATAGACTACTGATGGTGATATAAGAAGATATAAGGAACGTCTGATTTTTCGTGCTTCGCAACGACACATAACTTCTTCTGAACAACGACCTCCTGAACTTATGTCAATGGATCTTTCTGCAGGAGAAATGCCAGAAGTAATAGTGGAACAAGAAGAAGAAATTGCAGCACCAATAATACCAATATGAAAACGGTAAAGTAGAAAAATTTACTTTTGCACGTTTGAAACATAATCTTTAACTCCCTGATGTGCACTATATACAATACAATGATATATACGTCTCAGATAAAAGTTAAAATAAGCCAATAATCTTACTCCAGTTTAAATTACATAATACACGTATGCACAAACTTAAAATTTTAGCTACTTCATTACTTAAGATGTATACTATAGTTGTTTTCTAAATATTTTTCAGAAGAAAAAATGCAGTTTTCCCAATGCGAATGGTTAGATAATATTGATTTACAATCACCACTTTCACCATCATGAGCATCATGGTTTTGCGAACAAAACTGGGACGAACTATTGGAGTCAGCACCGGGAATGGTAAAAACAGGAGCAACTACTGCTACAGCCGTATGTAAGGACAACGATGAAGTTTTAAAATCTGTATTTGTCCCAACTATGACTGGAGAAAATATACCCCTCCCGTCAACATCATCACTACTGCCACTGTCACTTGCAATAAATTCTCTATGACCCGAAAATTTTGAGACGTGGTCTGAAGAGGATAAATGTACGCTTATGGAAAGAGTACACATATCTTTAAAAAAAGAAGAAGACAAAATAATAGCTCGGGAGAAAAAAAATGATTAAGAAGAGAGGAAAAAATTATTGACAAGTTACAAAAAAAAGAGGCTTTGAAAGAAAAGAAACAAAAACAAAAGGCAATAGAGCAGAAGCGGAAAGCTTATTGAGTCAAGATGGAAAGATGCAAAAAAAAAAATTTCATAAGAAGTCTTTACCTCAAAAATTATTAACTGATATGTTTAGGTTTTAAGTGTATACCTGTAAAGAATATGTATTACGCATGTTAAATTTTTATGTAAAAAAAAGCAATTGTAATGTAATAAAATTTTCTACTTTATTAATAAAAATTCAGCCTATTTTCATTTTGTCTTGATTGTACTGAAATTCAACTTTTAATATTTTTTTATCTCAATGCAACAAAAATACTACATATAAATTTTTTAATCAAAAGTATATTTATTATTAATAAGTATTATTTGTTTCAACAATAATTGAAAAAATTTTTATTACATTTTCAGTTAGAATAATGAATATTTCAGTATGTAACCTTCCAAATTTCACTCTTTTTACGACTTTGCATCCAATCTTTAATTGCCAGCACATTTTACACAGCACACATTGAATCAATATGAAAGCTATGATGTTTGCACGGCACGTAGTCTTGTATGAGATTTACAAGAGCAGGGCACCTATACTCCTCAACATTAATAACTCTGAAAAATATATATATACATATATATTTATTATTTACAAGAAAATGTATATTATTAGACTGAAGATATTTTTTTTTAGTTAATGATACATACTTACATGATAGTATGTTTAGCAACCACTTTTTCTTCTCAAGATCTTTGACATATACTGTTCCAACGTCAAACAGCATGCGCTTAAATTTTTCTATTCCCTTTTTGTAAGAAATGTTACCAGAATTCCAGTTCATACCATAAAAATTATCTTCCAACCATTGATTCTGTTTTTGATACTTTTTTGATAAGTCTTCCAATGGAAAAGGTGGTTTGAGTACAATGATGACTGGGGAAGCATCCATGTCAAGGTCAATAAAGAAAATTTCCTTAAAAATAAAGCTGTTACCAAAGCTCTTAAAGCCTTGAAAATCAACAATGTACTTCATATTGTAAGAAAAAGTAATTAATGTTGCTCAGTCAAGAGTAATCAAATGATTAAATTTTACTGCTAAATTTGGTTGATAATATGTACATTTTAGTTTAACACATGCATGCGCACAATTACCCCCCCCACTCCTCTCCTTTCCTCTCATATTCGCAAAACTTAGCATACTAAAGGAGTTGCTAGCGCCAATACTGCTTACATCTACAAAATCGTTCATTTTGTAAGCTTCCGGTTCCAAGCTAGTCATGGCTACTGTTCAATATTTTAAAGATGTAACACAATATATATGGCAATCATATCAACAAGTAATCAATAGGGATGCTGATGTATCTTAAATCCAAAGATTGCTAGAGACCAGCCTTACAATTGCTAAGGATTTTCATATTTTCAGTCAAAGGAGTAATTTAATTACATCAGAAAAACAAAAATTCCAATCTGCTAACGCTTTACTAAGAACTATTATACATTTACTATATGATCATTTAGAAGTAGTAGAAGCGAAAAGAATATTTATGAACAAATCTGAAGTTTTCGTAAAAGACTGTGAGCAAGAAGTGGCAGCAGCAGTCAAGGTATTTGAAAATGAGCCCGAAGTTTTTGTACGAGAAAGTAATGAAAATGTTGTAACATCAGTCAAGACATGTAAAACTAAAACCGCTTCATGTAATTATAATGAGAGCGTTATCCAGCACCAGTTTCTAATTGTGTTTGAGGTAAAAGTGAAGGAGAAGAAAAAATATTAGCACCTACGGTATGTTTTCAAGGTAATGGTATAGTACTTGCAATGCAAGTTCCACATGATGAAAATGATGCATCCGTAAGTTTGAAGGATGTAAATGGTGCATTGGAAAATCGCATTACGACCGCTTTAAATGTAAATTTGAAACACTTAGATATAAAAAAGTTTCTTAAAGATGTCGAACAGCAATTTGTTCAACGAATTCAACAATCTTTAGAGCTATATCAAGCACTTAAAGTTAATAGGATGTTGACAGCTAAATATGTAATAGTAAAAGATAATGTCAAGGATGTAGATTTAAAATATTTTAAAACTTGAATGAATGGTTTGAGATGAACGTACGACAGCCGATAGAGAAAAATATGGATGATTTTCAAAATAAAGAATCTGGCTGGACACTGCACTTAATTTTAAATTTAGTTGTAAATATTAATAAGTTTAATTCTATGAGAGGTAGTTCTTTCATAGACTTGCAAGATTACATAAAAAAAAGCCTGTGTAAATGTCATAAACAGAGACGTTCAACGTTTTCAATGGGCTGTTTTATCAGCAATACATCCAGCGAAAATCAATCTACAGCGCGTCTCTAACTACATTGAATTTGAAGGTGAATCAATTTTTGATGGAATTGAGTTCCCTGTATATCCTAAAAAAATTGTAAAATTTGAAAAACAAAACAATGTTTCAATTAATTTATATTTTTAAAAAAGGAAGGGTCGTACTTACATTGTTTTTCCAAGTCACTTGACTGCAAATAAAAAACAAACCCATGTGAATCTTTTACTTGTTTAGAGCTTCTTTATAGACGATCAAGAAGAAGGAAATAATAATAATAATGATTTAAAGCATAAAAATCATTATGTTCGGATAAAAAATTCATCTCGCTTCGTACACAAACAGTTATCGGAACATGAATATGCTGCAAATATATGCAATCGTTGCCTTCACTATTTTTGGTCCAAACAAAAGTTAGAAATGCATGAAGTTGATTGCAAAAATTTAAATAAGTGTAAAATTACTCTACCTAATAGAAAAAAGCATAAGAATATATTCTTGAATTTAAAAATTTTACATACAAGAATTAAGTACCTTTTGTTGTATGTGCAGACTTCGAATGTTTACTGGAACCTGTTAAAAGTGACCGCGGATATCAACATCACATGGCTTTTAGTAATGGTTATTTTGTTAAGTGCTATTATGATGATAGCAAATCAGAGTATAAAAGTTATAAACAGTGTGATGAAGATGAAAAAACACCCGCTCAATGGTTTGTTTAAGATCTATATTTACTAGCTTTGAAATTAGAAGATTGATATAAAAATCCTTTGAAAATGATTCACCTGACGAATAACGAACAAATTAAATTTAACAAGGCTTCATTGTGCCATATTTGCAACCAACCATTTAGTTCAACTGATAAAAAAGGTAAAGACCACTGTCACCTTACTGGAAAGTGAGTATACTTTTTTTATAGTAATAATAGTAATAATAATAATCAATTAATACTTGTGCATGATTTTTGTATAGATATCGTGGACCCGCACACAACAAGTGTAATATTAACTATCAAGACTCGAGAATGATATGTATAATTTTTCATAACTTGAGTGGTTATGATTCACACTTGTTTATCAAAGAACTTGCTACATGTTTTCCGGAAAGAATTTAGTTTTTGTCGCAAACGAAAGAAAAATATATTTCGTTTACAAAATACGTTGAAGGAACTGAAATAAATCTCCGATTTATCGATTCATTTAAATTTATGGCCTTATCTCTCGACAAATTATCCTTATATATAGAAGAACTAAAAATTTTAGAAACAACTTTCTCAAGTGATGATAAATATACTTACGATCAGATAAATTTATAAAAAAGAAAAGGGGTTTTTCCTTATGACTATATTTTTTCGTTTGAAAAACTAAAAAAAAATATTGCCATCAATACAAGACTTCTACAGCAGTCTTTAAGAAGCTCACATAACCGATGAAGAGTATTAGCATGCTCTTGGAGAGTATTCTGATTTATATTTAAAGACGGACGTACTTCTACTCGCTGAAATATTTGAAAATTTTTGGAATAGTTGTCATGAGGCATATGAATTAGACCCAGCTCATTATCTTACAACTCCTGGCTTAACCTGGGATGCTATTTTGAAGTTTACGAAGGTAATTTTTTTACATACACGTATGCATTTAACAATAATTATGATTAAGGTTTTTTGGTTTTATGATAGGTGAAATTAGAGTTGTTAACAGACATTGACATTGTTATGTTTATCGAGCGTTGCATACGAGGTAGAATCAGTCAATGTTGCAATCGATATGCAAAAGCTAATAATCCTTACATGAAAGGAGACTATCAAAAAGGTAAAGATGAAAAATACCTCATTTATTATGATGGCAATAATTTATATGAATGGGCCATGACCCAACCATTACCATACGCAGATTTCAAATGGATTCAAAATACAAATTCAATGGGTATTTTAAACGTGCCTGATGATGCTAAAATTGGTTTTATACTTAAAGTAGATCTTGAGTATCCTAAAACCCTTTACAATGCTCATAAAGATTCACCATTCTGTGCTAAGCATATGGCACCTCCTGAATCTAAACAAAATAAACTAATGACCATTTTATATGACAAAGAACGATATGTGATATACTACCGTGCACTCAAACAAGCTGTAAGTCATGGTCTTCTCATAAAAAAAATTCATAGATTTCTACAGTTTAAACAAAGTCCTTGGCTAAAAAAATACATCGACTTGAACAGTAAAGACGTCAAAATGCTAAGAATGACTTGGAGAAGATGTTACATAAGTTATTTAATAATGCCATTTACGGAAAGACTATGGAAAATGAACGTAAACGAGTTAATGTTAAACTCATTAACAAGTGGGAGGGGAGGTATGGTGCGGAGACATATATTGCACGACCGAATTTCCATAGCTGTGATATTTTTGATGAGCAGCTTGTGGCTATACAATTACTTCGTACGGATGTATGTATAAAAAAACCAATCTATGTTGGATTAAGTGTCTTGGACCAGTCAAGACACTTGTCAATTTCATTACAACTTCGTGAGAAATAAAATGGAAGATCAGTGCAAACTTTTGTACACAGATACTGATAGTCTTGTGTATAAGTGTAGAATATTCAAGTGTTCCATACTTCAGACTATCACTTGGATAATAGATTTTATATACTGCTTGTTGATAAAAAAATTATTGGCTTAATGAAGGACGAATGTAATGGAAAAATCATGTTGGAATTCGTAGAACTAAGGAGAAAAATGTATTGTGTAAAAATTTAAAATCAAAACCCCGTAAAGAAAGCAAAAGGAGTTAAATTTCCATTGTAAAGACTACAATAACCTTTGTTGATTATATAATATGTTTGTATGAAAACACGATTATTAAACGAGCGAAAAAAAACATCAGATCGCGTCATCATCAGCTTTTTAGTGAAAAAGAGACAAAAATTGCAGTAAGTGCTGATAATGACAAACAATATTTGCTACCTGATTGTACAGACACTCTACCGTGGGATCATTGCAGCATAGTGGGAGTAAAATCATCCAATAAAAGGGAAAACTCGATACAAGGGATGGCTAATCTGGTAGAAAAAGCTGTAAGGTTAGTTACTGTATTGGATCAACTAAAAATAGACAGAAGACTAGCAGATGAGTCGATAGTGAAGGGATCAGCCCTATATAAGGAGTTGTCACACCCAGACAAGCTTATTCTACTCTTAAGCAGAGGTCCAAGTAGGTTGAACTTAATTAACAGAAGCTGACATCATCTTTAAGTGAACTACCGAGTAAAAAATCTCAATACAGTGAAGGTAACATATTTTTGTAGTCGATATTTGTGCATATTTACACAGTATATGTAATGTATGAATATTTTATGCTAACTATCATGTAATTTGTTTTTTTGTTCAAGATAGATCTTGCAGCACTTAACAAAATCGCTGACAGCAATTTTCTTCCAACAAGGAAACTTTCCAAATTGATTCCCAAACAAATGTACATGGTATCAAAATCAAGGAAAGTGTATACTAAATTCGGACCTAAAATAGTTGAAAAACTTGATGATGAATTCCAAATTTTTTTGCAGGCTAGAATAAGTTCAGCTTTCTATAAAAATGAAGAATTTTACAATGAATTATTGGTGCTCTAAATAAGTTTAAATTGTTTGTAGTGTATAACGGAGAGCACATCATATTTTCTTATGCATAATGTAAAAAAAGGCGAAAAAAATAAATTACATTTTTTTTTAATTTTTGTGTATTTATTTCAAACGTTCCATGTAACTTTTTCATTATTATTTCATACATATTATAATCATATGATTTTAAACATGAAGCAATTTAAAAAAAAATCTTAGGTATTTATTCATCCAACTATTGTGAGTATTATCGAAGCATAGCCATTTGACAAAAACTTGATTACCACTCCTTCAAAGAACCTTTTCTATAAGGTATATATCAGGATGCTTTGTTTTCTGCAGTTTTCGTTCGTAGAAACCTCCAGAATTAGGTTGGTTCAGGTTATCTTTGAGATGATACGTTGTTCGATTTGTTGTTGCTACTCGTGTGATTGTAAATATTTCCGTCCACCAATTTGGCGTCTACCCTTTTTCAAATGCTTGTTTGGTTTTGCTTACTCGTACTTTATCACCAATTTTAAATTTAGGCTTAGACTGACCACTATTTTCACAAATTTTTTTCAATTTCCTCATGACTAAAACTTCATTTTCATCAACAACATCTTTTGGTTTTAAGCCAATTGTTCGATGTTTTCTACTGTAATAAAATTTTATTAATGTTTGTAACAAATTCAACCATTTATAATTGCCTTGCAAACTTAATTTTTTTCACATCAAATTTTTTAAAGTACGATTAAATCACTCACATATAGACGCTTTGAGATTGCTGTAAGTTAAGTATAAATTTATTTTATATTTTTGCATGAGATTTTGAAAGTTAGTATTGTAGAATTCTTTGCCACGATCAGTTTGCATGTTTAAGGGCGCGCGGCCTTTTTTTCGATATTGAATGCATTGCTGCAGTTACTTCTTTACCAGTTTTTTTCTTGACCGTACAGCCCATGCATCTAGTACGGTGAGCATATACCGATAACCTTTGTTTTCACGAGCATTAGGTTGCATCCCTACAAGGTCTGCTTACCAAGTCTCGTCTAAGCCACGTATGTTAAATTTTCGGCGAGGATAGTTACGCCTGGCCACCTTACGAAGTTTCTCAACGATTTGCTTGATGTTTTATTTGTATAGGTTTAAGTTTTCTGAATCAGCTTGAATAAATGGGAATTTTTTTTGCAAGTCATTCATAAAAATTCGAAAGCTATCTATTTCTTTTTCGAGTCTTTTAACTATTTCAATCAAGTAAGGATGATTTACTACATCTTGAGAATGTTTTGGTGTTCCAACATTGCACAGTCTTTTATTATCTAAGTCATACTATCCATCTACGGTAAGTTTGTATCCAATACCAGGAGGACCTTGAGTACTGCCTCCAGTCCTACCCAATTTTCAACCGAATACATTGACACTCATTTTGATACTGAAGCAATAATTACATGCATCAATATATATATCCTCCCTCATGAAGCTCTTCGATAAGTGATATAATTTCATTGTCGTGACTTATATTTTCTGCCGACTTTTCAGCTATTCATAAGCGTAAACGATCTACTAATTTATTAGGGTTATCCCAGTGTATATAATCTACTTGTTACATTATTTGAGCAGTTTTAATGGGGTATCAACGATCCACCTTTTTCACGAACCATAAGATCAAACATTGGAGCAATAATTTTATTAAACTTATTGCGATTATGGGTTCATATAGCTCCATTTGTTTGAAACCCTCTTCTATGAACACTTGAAGTTTGTAATATTAGGTAGTATTTTTCCAAATCATCCTGCGTCATTCGAGATTCATCAGGATGCTTTTTAATGAGTAACTCCATTAATCCAACACTCGTTGGATAGTTTATATCATTTATTTTGATACGATTTTTTTCAAAGTCTATTTGTGAATCACCAAGCTTATACACCTCATTTTGTCTTTGTACACCATACTTCAAATCTAATAAATTTTTCTGATTCTCATCAAGTATTTGTTAATAAAAATTATTTAGTGAATTCTTACTGACTTGAACAGAATTAATAAATTGGTTTAGAATAGTATTATTTAAATCATCATCATCGCTTTCACTAATGGCAGACTTAAATGTTGTATCACCTTCTCTAATTCTTTTTCTATGTTTTTGTTGACTCATGTTATCAACTTTGTTATTTTCTTCATCGTTTTCACTATAAAGATAAGTGTGAGTAACATAATTATTACTATCATTTTTTTGTTTTTTTGTTTCGGCAACAATGTCCATTAGAGGGTCTGTAATGGGTTTAAAAATTTCACTAAGCACTTTTTCAGCCTCATTTTTTCCAAACTTCAACAGTCTGTACTTTTCTTTAACAGCCTTTCGCGCCTTCACTAACTGACGTAGAATGTCTTTCTCTTGTTGATAGAGGATGATGATGCTCCAATGTCTTGTAACAAACTGTAATGATTGTGCTAGGTATGCCGGAAATGTACAGCAAAATTATCAAAGCCCTTTTTGTAGCGACGCTTATTTATTTGCCTATCGTTGTTTATAACCACAAATCCATGTTTATCGTCATTCCAGCAATAAGAGCATAAATTTTTAAATTGAATGTATGACATGTTTGAGTTAACATGATCATCTTACACATGCCTCAAGTTAACTTCATCCTAAAGAAATAAAACTAAAAAGTTAAGATTATCTCTTACGAGATGCTTTGGTACTTGAGCATATGACTGACAAAGATAGAAGCAGTCCACATTTTTGTGTCTACCCATGCAGAAAAAAGCCCTTACATTATCTTGTTTTTCACAAGCTATATCATCAAAAATTATTATAGAATTTGTCAAAACATCATCTGGAGAGACTACAGTTTCATGTTCGCTGAAAGGTAAGTATTTGACACCCTCTATAGGCTCCAGTAGTTCTTTTAAGAACTTGTACTTTGGTTGTTGTAGTGATTTTGAATACACGTACACATTTTCAAACTTAACTTCATTGGGATGGACGATCAAAGCTAATAAGCTATAAGTCTTACCACAATTAGATGGACCGCAAAATACCGCGCCAATACTGTCAGGGAGTAGTTCACCATGTCGATTCGAACGCTTTTCTTGTTTTACAATAGCGTCAAAATTAGGAACTTGTAATTTTATGGATTGCTCTTTAAACTCCATGTCTATACTCTATGAATAATCAGTTCAAGCTAACCTTTTAATAGAATAGTACAACGCTTATATAGTTTTAGCTCTTCATTTGTCAAAGAATTTGTCTACTATAAATACATTATTTATTTTCTCGAACGCTCAGTCACAATCCAACCTCTGAAGACTAATCATGATCATGCATCGTGAGACAGGACATGGTTTTGTAAATAAAATCATAAATTCTTTACCATTAGAGCTTCATTTGCCGGGCATCAGTACTGCGGTCCAGGTACTAAGCTTGCTAAGCGTCTTGCTAGAGGCGATCCAGGGGTAAATCCGCTATATGCAACGTGCAAAGAGCATGATGTAGCGTACTCAAAAAATCGACAAGATTTGAAAGCCAGACCCGAAGCAGATAAAATTTCAGCTGAGAAGGCTTGGCAAAGAGTTAAAGCTTTAAATTTAAGTATTAGTGGAAGAGTAGCAGCTGCCCTAGTGACTTGCGCTATGAAGGTTAAAAGTAAATTTGGCATGGGGCTGAAGCAGAAGAACAAACAGGGTATTAAAAAAAAAAAAGAAGGATGGGTGGATTAAAGTAAAAACAACGTAGTGCTTTAAGTGTAGTTATTGAGGCTTCCTCGCAAGACATGAATACTAAAAGCAAAAGTGCTCGAGATGTCATTAAAAGTGCTTTGCAAGGTGCTCGTAGTGCAGTTAAAAAATTGGGAGGTAAAAAGTATGTTACAATTCCGCACATCTTACGCCTTCCTACCCAGATTGGTAAAGCTTTATCTTTGATTCCCTTGTTTGCTGGTTTGAGTGCAACCAGTGCTATTGTCAATGGAATAGCTGAAATTGTGAAGAGCACTAATGCTGCTAAGTCAGCCAAAAAGCAGCTAGCAGAAAGTTGAAGACATAATTAAACCATGGAAGCTATCACCATTGAAAAAGGTCTTTATCTTAAACCACATAAAACTGGTCTAGGAGTCTATTTGAAACCTAACGCAAGGAAAAACTTTAAAAAAAAAAGTTCAAGAAATAAAATAACCTGATCGAGCTCTGACTAACATAGATTTGATGAAAAATTCTAAAATCTTCAAAATTCCCCATTTTCGTAAAGTATTCATGAGAAACAATTTACCTGCTGATTGTTCACGGTTTTGTGAAACAGCTATAGTAAATCTTGATTACAAGAATGGACCTGGAACTCACTGGATGGCTTATCGAAAACGTGGTAATAATTTAGTGTACTTTGACAGTTATGGAGATCTGCAGCCACCTACTGACTGACTGTTGTATCTAAAAGTTAATAAAGTGAAATATAATTATAAGCGATATAAAAAATTTAACTCCTACAACTGCGGTCATTTGTGCTTCGATTTCTTTTAAAACAAATATAACTTTTTTACATTGGGAGAAACGGATTAGTTACAATTTAACAACCATGGAGAAAACTTTAACACTCAGCCTTTCCGGTACTTCTGTTGTTTTAGAAGCATAGTATTTTTCACCGATTGAATTATCACTAAAACACAACTACGTTTTTGGCTTAGTAGAACTTTTGTCATTTAACTCAATCCTAAATATTGATGAAAACTGTAATAAATTTTATGTTGGCAATCAAGTTATTGTATTACCAACAGGCAGTTATGAGATTGAAGATATTAGGTCATTTTTTATTGGGGTATTACAAGCTCGCAACAGAACTCTCGATATTAAGCCAAACAATAATACGCTGTAAAGTATCATCTAGTGCAGTCATACAATTGATTTCAGATCTCAAGATTCAGTAGGCAGCCTATTAGGTTTGACTCAGAGAGTTCTAAATATTTCAGACTTACCTGTAGCTATTCTAAAGATGAACGCATTGAGAGTTAAATTTAACATCACGAGATGACTTGCATTAATTAATATTTGCTTTTATTTTTTTGACAACTTAATTTCTTTGAAATATAAACTGGTATTAGATATTTGCGGTATTAAAAAATACGTTGATAATATGTATAGAACGTTCAAAAAACTATCCTTTATTTTTAAGTCTAAAAATAAAATTTACATATTAAACTTTTTTGAAACGATCAATACTTACTGAATCTTTCCTTTGTAACAGTTTAAGATAACTTTATTGTTACGTATTCTATAAGTAATTGCTAGTATTGCAAAATTTCTATAAAAATTTTAAATGGAAATTTTAAATACCAACGAATGCAATTTTTGTGGTGACTTAAATAGTCACGATACTAAACTAAGAAAAAGTTTCTTATGCACTACCATTAGACGCTGTAATACCCTACTTCTACCGTATTTCTGTACAACAAAAACACTAAATTTGTAGAAATTAACTAATGTACATCATACATTTTGTATATCTATATATATCAAATACACTTCGGTTAATCTGGGCCTGTAGAGTTGTCGCACGTAGGCTTGGACTCTTACAATTTTAAGAAGCTCCATTTACTGCTGCTCAACGTTCGTAACGCGCAATGTGCAAGATTTATAAATAGCCTACCTTTTTAGATAACACTCTTAGGCTTAGGTGGAACAAAGCTTGGAATTATTGTTTTAGCTGTCCATACACGTACGTACTTCAGTGGAACAATAGCTGTGATTCAAAACTCTTAAAATTTACAGTAAAGAATGTACTTGCTTTTGTTGATGCAGAGATCTAAAGTTTTTTTGCAGTAAAAAAGCTTGCCCATTAGGCCACATTAATTTTAGAAAATGATTTGTTGAATAATGCATTATGTAAACCTTATATTGTTGGTAACGAATTGATAAACTTTGGTTATTTTAAGAAAAGCATAAAACTTTGATTAGTGCAAACATATACCTAAATCATTTCATTAACTATTTTGCATTTTATCAAACTTTTATACAAAAACATTAACAATGCATAACTTGTTGGTGGTTTCAAGTACCTGGATGAAAATGAGCTACCACACCATCTGACCAAGCAGTTATAAATGATAAAAAAAGTATTAGATTCTTTATCAATCAAGAAATAGGCTATGCTAAGACTCTGACTTAATGAAATGTAGATTTGTTTCTTTTTTATTGTGTTAAGGACAACGAGATCATTTATGTATCCTCAGCAACAACTTGTACTTATAAATGCATATGGTAATTAACATTTTGACATGAAATTGAAGGAAAAGTAAAAATAACGTAACTTGTTAGAAATCAAGTAACTACTGGTTATAATTTACACTTGCTCTGCACGCAATAAGTATTTTTTACTTTTCTAAAGAAGTTATGTATGTCAATATAGTTTTTGGATTAGTAACTTGTTTTAATAAAATTATTATATAGAATTTTGTCAAAACATCAAATGTTTAGTCTAATCCTCTTTTAATTGTAACATAACAGTATGCATAAAGTTTTGTACTAAATATACTGCACGATAATTCGTAACAAATGAATCATAAGATTGCTTATGTGTGGAAGACTAATCTTTTAATACCAGATAGAGAATTTCTTGTTGCACTTTTTATACTGCAGTATTAAAATTTTAAAAACGAGTGTCTCCTAAAATGCAATTGATATCTCTTACTAATTAAATTGTAAATACTGATTGGCCTATTAGGCAGAAAAAATAATTTTATATTAAGGAGGTTTGGTCGTTTTTGAGGGTATTTAATCACTCACTGAAAAAAGTAAATGTTGTACTTTCAAATGTTGGAAGTACATGTGAATTTTTGCAATATTTTTTATCAGCCGAATTTTTAAGAAAAGAATTCCATGAAATTGCATAATATAACATTGCTTTTATAGGCGAGAGTTATTATTCAGCGTTTGTTGCACAAATTCCGAGGCTATAGAGATTTATTCATGATGAGAAAAAAGTTTAAATGGATAGTGTAACTTCCAAAGAAGACTCTTGTATTCAAAAATGTGCACCTTATCAGGCATTTCGAAGAAACATTTGTGCAAACATAAAGAAAGTTGTGAGCAGGTCTTATGCTAAGTATATGGGAGAGAACGGAGTATCGTCTTCTGCCAGCTGGTCTCTTTATCCGGAGAAAGACATATTTATAAAAATGCTTCTAGAATTTGTAAAGTGGATATCATGATCGGAAACTTGGTCCAGCCTTTCCTAAGACTTCAAACGAGAACGATGTGCCAAAATAAGATTTGTTTTTCGAAAATTCTTATCACACTTTTGTTCACGAAAGTTGAGTCTCTTCTTACTTTCTTAAGGTTATTTTTTATCATGCAAATAACATGTTTTCTAGTTTTTTAACTCAAATCATCGGAAACATGCTACTTTAAAGTATGTACCATAATTTGTTCATAACATTTAACGGTTTAACTTTTGAGCACTGACAAGTTAAATACAGTTAAATTAACCGTACTGCAGTAGACGGACGTTTTCATGCACGGTTAGTACAACTCACGTTAACAGGGTGTCTTATTAGAGCCCCCGCTCTCTAACCCCCCCCCCCCCCCGGGAAAATCGACTGAACCTCCTTCATATCTCTTTATACACATGACTTCTTATATTTCTTGTCTATTAGATACCCTGGATATATTTTTTATTTTTTATAAATTACATGATTAAACTCTGGACATAACTACGTAAGGTTGATCATGATTAAATACGTCTCTTCCGAGATCTGTACCTACTTTGTTGAATGTTTGTTCTTGAGATTTATTGATAGTCGTTGTAAAAGCTAACCTTATGAGAATTTGTCATAATCTCTAAATAAACGGGTGTATATTGAGATAATAAAAAGTAATACAATTTAAAATCATAATAATACATTATTTTTTTAATGTTAAAATTTTACATTCAAAAAAGTTGTAAGAAAAATCAATAATCCGTAATCGTGTTTCATTGCTTAATAGTTCATAAATACTCATGTTTATCTTTAAAATTATGATACGATTCATTTTTAAGCGTAACGTATATAGACGCAAGATCAAGGGATTAGGACAATTAAAATATTTTGGCATACGTGAGCCCAAATAAAATTTACTATTCCCTACCATTGCAAGTGCTATACAATTTGCCAAAAATATGGTAAACTACACATTCTATTTTTGCCAGTACTGGGCAACTAGGCCAGCACAAGTTACTAGGTATTATCTACAAATTAGGTGCTTTTGTTGTACCGACATATGGTAGGAGTAGGTAATTGCAGTGTTCAAGGGTACTGCATCAGAAAATTTAGCTTATTAAAACTTGGCTTGCCTTGCTCAATGCCTAACCGTTTGTTACTTTGAGATATAGATATTGGCTTCTAGGAGTAAAAAGCATGTGACATTTACTTTTGAAAACTCTAGCAATACCAAAGAATAACTGATAATATCCACACTAGTAAATCACGTACAAAAAAAGTGAATTAGGTATAAGAGATAAGAAAGCTCTTTCACCCTCTGCCCAATCAATAAGATGCATGTTATACATGCAAATTGAGGCTTGGACTTCAGTTTCTTAGAACTCCTAAATATTCTGATAAATGTTTTATTACTTGCAAAAAAAACATGACAATATCCAAAAGGTACAATAGTAAATGTTCTCACCCACACTCATCTATCTCACAGTCTGTGGACATATAGTCAACAGTGACATAGAGCTACTTACCAACATCTTAAGCTGCTCAAAGTTCTTAAACTGTCCACATAATGCCCAAGAAGTAATGTACGTATAGGATGGATTTCAGGAGTCACAAGATTAAGATATAAATACTCAACAGCTCTTACATATTGCAA